>NC_137066.1:11700342-11737740 GCF_032717465.1 Coenobita brevimanus
ACTACGGAGAAATGTTTCAGGAGACAGCGTGATGTGAACAAAAAGGAGTCTTTAAATATTCAGTCATTTGGTCTAGTGTCCACCCTTGAGAGTTCCCAGAATTCTTTAACTGAGTTAACTGAAGCTGCTTTGAGGGGTAAATTAAATCCTCACGATGAAGCTCCTCTTTTGAGCAGTAACGTGGGTGACACTCTTAAGAGTTCATGTGCTAATTTCCTGTCTGATGGTTTTGTCAGTCCTCTGGACAGTAATGACAGGAAATCAGTTAAAATATATCGTGATACAGGTGCTTGCCAATCCCTTATGCTGACCAGTGTTCTAGGCTCTAATGTTAATTCCTCTGATGAAACTGTAATCTTACAAGGTGTGGGGAATAATTACTTCTCTGTCCCTGTGTGCAGAGTGAATTTAGAGTCTGGTTTTGTTAATGGTTCCGTTATGGTTGGGTTGGTTGAGACACTCCCAATGTCAGGTGTAACTTTCTTACTTGGAAATGATATTGGTGAAAGTCAAGTGTGTCCAGCTTCTCAGTTGTCCAGTGAGCCAGTGGCTGCGGCCCAGGATTGTGATGTCCCTGATGTGTTCCCTGCATGTGCTGTCACTAGGGCTAAGTCTAAAGTTACTGGTGACTTAGAGGATAATGATGATGATGATGTTATCCTAGCTGACACTTTTCTTGCTAATCTGGACCACTCACCAGATGAGGCAGTACCCCGTAGTGTTGATAATTTGTCTCGTCAAGAGTTCGTTGAGTTGCAGGTTGCTGACCCTGAGTTGAAAGGTCTAGCTAACTCTGCTTACAGTGAGGAAGAGTCAGCTGGTACTTCTACTTGTTATTATATAAAGTCAGGAGACTTATGAGGAAGTGGAGACCCCCAACAGCATCAGCTGACTGTGAATGGGAGGTTGTACATCAAGTTGTCATCCCTCATGTTTGTAGGCGGGATATCATTAGAGTGGCTCATGATTCCAGTTTGGCAGGACACCTTGGAGTGAGGAAGACTGTGGCACGCATTTTGAAACACTTCTACTGGCCAGGTATCTTCAGGGATGTTTCCTGGTATTGTAAGTCTTGTCACACCTGTCAAGTTGTGGGGAAGTGTAATCAGACCGAAAAGGTTGCACCTCTAGTTCCCATTCCTCCTTTTGAGGCGCCATTCACCCATGTGTTGGTGGATATTGTGGGCCCTCTTCCTAAGACTTCTTCAGGATTTTCTTATGTGTGGATCCTGATTGATATGGCTACTCGTTATCCTGAAGCCATTCCACTTAGAAATATCTCAGCAAAGAACGTGGTTAAGGAAATGCTAGGGTTCTTCACCAAGTTTGGTTTACCCAAGGAGGTACAGTCAGATCGGGGAAGTAATTTCATGTCAAATGTTTTCAAGCAGTCTCTGAAAGAGTTGGGCATCACCCAGATCACGTCTTCAGCTTACCATCCCCTGACCCAAGGAGCGTTGGAGAGATATCATCAAACACTCAAATCGATGCTCAAGAAATACTGTTTGGAACATCAGAAAGACTGTGATAAAGGTCTTCCACTCGTTGTATTTGCCGCAAGAGAATCTCCAAATGAATCACTGGGCTTCTGACCCTTTGAACTACTGTTTGGCCATGAAGTAAGAGGACCCCTTAAGTTACTCAAGGAATGCTGGCTGTCGGAGGAAGATGACGTCAACCTGCTGTAGTATGTGATGAAGTTCAAAGAACGGCTGTCCACTGCTTTACAGCTGGTGAGAGAGAATTTAGGAGCTGCTCAGAAGATGAAGACTTGGTATGATAAGAAGTCCAGGTTACGCCACTTTCAGCCAGGAGATCAGGTTTTGATTCTGCTACCAGTGCATGGGCAACCTCTTCAAGCCAAGTTTAATGGTCCTTAGTTCGTGGAGAAGAAACTCATTGATGTCAACTATGTCATCGCCACACCAGATCGTAGAAAGAACAAGCAACTTTGTCACATCAACATGGTAAAGTTATATCACAGACGGGACGAAAATAACCCAGTCTGCACTGTAGCTGTTCCACCCGAGTCTGCAAGTGAAGTTCTCCCATGCAGTATGAGCCTGAGTGATAGTTTGGGGAAGAATCCTGATATCATGAATGATCTCCAGACTAAGCTTTCTCATCCACCTCCCGAGGAAAGGCAGGAGTTTTCGGCATTACTGCAGGAGTACCCGCAAGTGTTCCGTGCCACTCAGGGAAGAACCACTGTGTTGATGCATGATGTCAATGTTGGAAACGCAAAGCCAATTAAACTGCCTCCTTACCGTGTGAACCCAGTGAAAGTTCCTCTCATCCAGAAGGAGCTTGGATGATTGAGCCCTGTCAGAGCGAGTGGAGTTCTCCTGTCACTCTACTCCCTAAGCCAGGTGGGTCACAGCGGCTTTGCATCGACTACAGACGTGTTAATCAGATAACCAAAACAGACACTTACCCTCTCCCTCGCATGGAAGATTGCATAGACAAGATCGGAAAGGCTAGGTACATAAGTAAGTTTGATTTGTTAAAGGGATACTGGCAAGTATCTATGACTGAACGTGCTAGGGAGATCTCATGTTTTGTAACACTAGGAAAGACTTTTGAATGTTCTGTAATGCCATATGGTATTAAGAATGCACCAGTCACTTTTCAGAAGCTCATGAATGTTGTAACAGAAGGTTTGGCAGGGTGTGTTGTTTATATTGATGATGTATTAATCTTCACTGACAACTGGAAAGATCATCTATGCCATGTCAGTAAATTTCTTGAGCGTTTGGTTCAGGCTAATCTTGTAGCTAATTTATCAAAGTGTGAGCTTGGTCAAGCTAAAGTTCAGTACCTTGGGTACGTAATTGGTGATGGACATGTTGCACCACCAGCAGCTAAGGTTCAGGTTATAAGTGATCTTCCCAGACCTAAAAGTAGGAAAGAGCTACAAAGATTTTTGGGAATGGTAGGTTATTACAGGAGATTTGTTCTTAACTTTTCAATTCTTGTATCACCACTTACAGACCTACTGAAAAAGGGAGTTAAATTTGTCTGGACCGATAACTGTGAGTCCTCTTTCAGCAAACTTAAAGCTATCCTATTAAGTCAGCCAGTGCTCGCTACTCCAAATTTTGCTAAGCCTTTTAAGATGGCTGTTGACGCAAGTGATACAGGAGCTGGGGCTGTTTTGCTGCAAGAGGATGATCAGGGTATTGAACACCCTGTATCTTATTACAGTAATAAGTTCACTCCACCTCAAAAGAACTACTCAACTATTGAGAAAGAGCTTTTGGTCTTGATTTTGGGTTTACAGCATTTTTCATTTTATTTGTGTTCTGGTTTTGACCCCATAGTCATTTATACCGAACATAACCCACTGGAATTCCTTAGTAAGTTTAAAGATAAAAATCAAAGATTGACAAGATAGAGTCTACTTCTTCAGGAGTATTCATTAGACATACAACATGTCAAGGGGAAAGAAAATGTTATTGCAGATTGCTTATCTAGACTTTAGACAGATTGTTTTAGAGTAATAAGAAATTTCCTTTGTAAATTTCTTTTTCTTTGTGGGGAGGTGTTACATAGCCTATGATTTCATCATCCTTTGTGTAATTCTAACGTACAGTATGCTGCATGTTTGATCACGAGCGTGTTCTACCTCACTCCCCCCCCTCCTCCCTTATAGTAGAGTAAGTCGTTCTTTCTGTTGTTCAGAGCAGGAGTGTCAACTCTTTGTCCCCTCTGGCTTCATTTGCGCGTCCTTCTTACAAGTTGTATCAAGCTCTGCCGGCCCCTATATAATGAGCTCAGTCTCTACATTAATTGCCACTTAGATCTACTCCTCATTTTGCTCACATCTCTGTCCTCCCCTGTACAGTTGTTATTATTGTGAGTGCAGGAAGTCTCCAACCATCTAGCAGCTGTGTAATTTGAGTATAAGTGTTATTACATTTTGTTCTTGTACTGTGTAGCATAAGGTGTTAATTCTTAGGCCTAGTAAGGTTTTTGTGATTCATGTGTTTTTATGTCAGTCATTATTAATAATATTTTGTATTTGTAATAATATATCTTGCATTCACTGAGTATTATCTGGTATTCTCATTTTATCAGGGCTGACTTAGATAAATTTACTCTTGCTAATTTCGTGTTAATAGAGGCTATTGCAGTTAACCATATATTTAACCTGTTTTTTGCCATTACATTATCCTTATGAGTCCTGAATGTTTTGTTGTTAGTTTGAGCATTAAACTTTAACTTGTAATTTTACCTAACTCTTTTGTTTTGAACCTGGAACTATACGGGACAGTAGTGATTTTTAGTATTCTCACTTAAAGTGTACATTATCTTTCTCTGTTCCGTAACAATATATATATATATATATATATAGTATATAGATAGATAGGTAAATAGATAGATAGATAGATAAATAGATATAGATAGATAGATAGATAGATAGATAGATAGATCCTCTGTTCGAATAGAGACTTGGTGAAATGTCTGGCGAAATTTTATCAGCCTTGTAAAGGAGGAAGGAGACTGTTTGGAGAGTTGTCTTCGCATATTTCCAAGTGGAGGTAGGAAGGAGAAAGAAGGAAATAGAAGAGGAAATAGAAGAAAGAGAGAGAGAGAGAGAGAGACAGACAGAGAGAGAGAGAGAGAGAGAGAGAGAGAGAGAGAGAGAGAGGAGGGGGGGTTTAAGAGGCAATCTGGGAGAGGGAGAGAGCATGAGGAGAGGAATGAGCAGCAAGTGGAGGAACCAAGAATTACACTGTCAAGTGATAGTGGCTTGAAGGAAAATACATACAGAGACTGTAAACGAAGGAAAGATGGAGCTGCACGAAGAGGAAGGGATGAGAAAGTGGAATTGAAGAAAAGACATTAGAAGACATTAATAGAAAGGAGGGGAAGATAGAGGTATGAAAAATGCAACGGATAAAGGACATGAATAGGCGGGAGGGGGAAGGCGCAAGAAGAAGGGAATATGAAGATATAGATGGTGGGGTATTTATAGTGTCAATGCAGAAACATAAAGGCAAATATAGAAGAACAGAAAAGAAGAGGGACCAAGATGCAGACGTAAGAATGGGAGCTGAAAGTGAAAGAAAGATAATGGAAGAGGAAGGGTCAGCAAGAAAAGGAGGTCGGGGGAGGAAAAGTGAGTACATGAATGAGGAAGCAAGGTGGAGAGGGAGTCAGAAGACGCACGAAGTGGCTTAGAAATAAATAAGGAAAGACAGGAAGAAGAAGTAGGATTAGACAACAGGATATATTGAGAGTAGGCAGATGGCGCAAGGTGAGTAAAATCCATCATGGAGTAGGGAAAAGTGGATTGGAATGAGATGTGTGATTCATGGAATTTGCCTACAGTGGAGATGTATTGAACGTAGTGGTGATGATGATAATGGAAGGATATTACTTCCACCCAGGCTTTGGTGGAGTACACATAAAGGTGAAGATGGCTGTTGTTGCCTAATAGAGATGAACTTTTTAATACTTATCGTTCCAGTTGTGTGGTCGTGATGGGAATGATGGTTAAGATTATAGTAATGACTGTGAGGTTCGTAATAGGATGAAGGTGAAAATGACTTTTAGTGAGAGCGCTTTGTATTTTTTTTTTTTTTATGATTATGGCATTTACTGTGTAGAAAAGGATGAAGGCCTTTGGATACATACATGATACGGATGGCGACCTGGAATGTAAGGGGTCCAAATGATGAGAGGTGAAAGAGAGAGAGAGTGTCCAGGTGCTTGAGGGTGCGAAAGTGGGTATATGTGGATTAACTGAACTAAATGGAGAGGTGAGTGTGTGAGAGAATGGGAGTATGGATGGGGTATATGTGCAGGAGTAGGTGAGAATGAGAGGGCAAAAGAAGAAGTGTGTATTGCTGTGAGTAACGGATGGAAGGAGAATATAAGACAGTATGGATCAGTTGGCTCAAGTATTGTGTGGGTAAGACTGAAAGTTGGACTACGAATGTGGGTGATTGTGTGCATGTATGCACCAACGCAAGATCATGCAAGCAGAGTGAGAGAAGAGTTCTGGACAAATGTGGAAATGTGAATGGAAAAGTTTGAAAGGAATGAGAGAGTGTTTTTGACTGGTGATATGAATGGTAAAGTAGGGAATGTGAAGGTGGATGCAGTAGTTGGTGAGTGGGGTGTAGCTGCTGAGATAGATGAGAATGGCAGTGCTTTAGTGAACATTTGTGCCGGGAGGGGGTTGGTGATAGCCCATACCCTCTTCAGGTACAAAATGATCCACAGGTATACATGGCGAGTGATGAGAAGGGTGGATGGTGAACTGAAAGAAAGGAAAGCAATGATTGATTATGTGTGTGTGGATGAAAGGATGCGAAGATGTGTAATGGATGCAAGAGCATATAGAGGTTGGGGGAGTGGACTTTCTGACCACCACTTGGTAGTGGTCAGAATCAAGGTCCAAGTAAAATGGAGAAATAGAAGAAGGAAAGGACGGGAAGAAGGAGTAGATGTAAGGAGAGTGGAAAGGTTACAAGAGGATGAGAAAAAGGCAGAACATAAGAGAGAAGTGGAGGAACGATTGGATAAATATGAATTGGAGCAGATGGGGGACGTGGAAGGTGTGTGCAAGAGATTCACAAAGGAACTATGGGCAGCATGTAAGGATGTCCCCACTCTCTCCACAGGTGTGGTTCCCAGGAGGAGCTGATGTTCGAGGAGTGGTGGCAGGGCCCGATCACTGAGAAGGGGATCCACGCCCTTTGGATTGCCCCTAGTCAACGCCACCCGGAAGGAACGCCGCAGCCAACCCCTGACGGTGCCCCAGTCTCATGGCAACTGCAGTCCCCAGCCTCCCAGGGACTTCCCCCGGACCCTAAGGCGGGACCTCCTGGACCCCTCCCGATGCCAGCCCTCAGCCTGGAGCAGGAGGCATCAGGAACGACTCCTGACCCCGTTCGGCCCCAGTCCCGAGGGCCACTCGCCAGGTCGAGGCTCCACCAGGGGGGAGCCTTCCTGCACCCCAGACCAGGACCGCGCCCAGGCCACAACGCCTCCTGTAGTGATTCCGTGCCTCCTATAGGAAGGTACACCAGTGGGCCAACCCTCTACGCCTGGGCGCCACCTCAACTAGACCCAGGTTTCAGCAGCCCAAGGAACTCTCTAGTGCAATCACAGTGTCACACCGGGAAATAGAAACAGACCATACCCGTACTGTGTGTTTAAACTCGGAATTGTGAAACAGTGAAAACTGAAAGTGAATGTATCTACAGAGTATTCTGACATACAGTGCGAGTTATCTAAGCCCAGAAACTTACAACGATACACAAGGACTGTGGGGAGAAGGACTATATGGACTGTATCTCCACCCCTATGTATTCTTGATATATGTTACTGACTGAGGGTAATCATGCCGTATGTGTAGTGTGTTGTAAATACTGCCACTAATTAGCCTGTCACTGTACCTATGCCCTGTATTGTATACCATTGTATTTATATTGTAAGGATGTCAAATTAAGGCAATATATGTGTTAAGGTAGCCTGCCGAGATTTTATGCCCTATTCCTCTGTTAAGATGTTCTAGTTCCAGTCTCGAAAGAGGACCCCACTCAGTGGCTAGTGTCTTTAGGGCAAAAAGTCGACCTAAAAACACCTAGCATAACACTGGTGGCCAGCGTTGGTTCTTGACCCAATCAGAACACAGGAGGAGCAAAAATAGGGAAATCCAGCACAATAGCGGCCAAACCTCACATCCAATTGCCAAAATTCAACCCCAAGCAATATGACATTGATGTATACCCGGCTATGGTCAAACCCATATTGGACATTGGCTTTGAGAATGACAGAGAAAAATTGCCGTCATGCTGCCACACCTGGGCAAGGCAGTATCCAGTATAGCTGCTAAAATTGTCCTGGAATTAATATGGGAACAATTTGTGCAAATAGTGAAACAGGCAGCCACGCCATCCTTGGGCAAAGTTGTCACCCTGTCACAACTGGATGCCCTCACATACGACGGCAACCTGGATGACGCATTCATCCAGGCTAGGCAGCTTGTCAACGCCGCGTACTCGGAGACTGACACAGCCACCTGGGAACAACATATATTCAACACCCTCCTGAAGGTCCTCCCAAGCACCATAAGGGAACATTTCACTATATATGACCCTTCAGGAATCTCGACTGGGACATGCAACTTGTGCGACGCCTCCTCACCACTCTCCCCACCCCCCAGGCGATCATAGCTGTCAGCAAATTCCCCACCCACAGGACAGCTCAAGAAAAGCTACGAACACCTCCCCCCCAACCCACCCATGATCTGACACCGTTCATACCATGAGCACATCCTCCAAAGAAACGCCACAACCCCAAGGAGAACTCAAAATTAATATATACAAATCCTTGGGAGCTCACCTCCTGCAGCTGTAGCTGTCCCCTCCACAATATATGTGAACAGCTGAAGGCTGCACGGCGCAGGACGACTACAAAAAGGCACCAGAAGGTCTTGTCCCTAGAAGACGACGGCCCAAAAGAGGATGCTCTACCCGTCACCTACACAGATCCGGGGGAAATGGAGCATGAAGAGGAGAACACCGCACAAAAGATGGATTTTTAGGTCCACCCCCGCACCTCCCCACGATGGCAGGGGCCATTTCACAGAAATATCGTCCCCCAGTCTACGACAGGATGAGGCTGAACGGGGTCAAGGCGAGATTGTTGGTCGACACGGGAGTGGCCAGATCTTGCCTCTATACCCATTTCTACTCCCGCCACACCTGCACCTTCGGCCCACTCCTCCCCACCTCAGCCCACCTTCTAGACACAGGGGATGGTCCCCTGTTCACACGTGGGGAGACCCGGGCCTTACGGAACGATACCCACCAGAAAGTCTCCACGAAGCACAGATTCATCATGTCTGACTCCACCTGCCATGCCTATGACGGCTACCTGAGGCTGGATCTCTTTCAAAAACTCCACACTACCATCGACTGCCACAAGCGGTGCCTACAATTTCAAAAAGATCCAGCTTCACTTGCTCAACCACTCTGCACCTGCACACCAACCCCCTTTCCCCTTCCAGCCCTCCCCTTCCTCTCTTTCCTCCCCAACCCTCTCCTCACCCCACCTTTCCTGCAACCATTGCTACCGCCATAACCATCCCCCCCCAACATGAGGCTTGGCTACAATTGAACAGACCCAGAGGCACCTCCGTCCTGTTCTCCCCCAACCTACCACTGGGGACTTTCTCCTCCTGCCTAATATCATCCACTTTCCTTCCCCCCCCCATCACTGAGCGGTACGGATTGCTAACCTCGCCACCACCCCGCTCACCCTACCCCGAGGACTAATAGTGAGAGACATGGAGGAAGCTGAGCCTTGCGACGCCCCCCCCCCTCACCCACAACCCTACCTTCCCTACCTGAACACCTCTCTCCACACCAAGCTAACACCCTTCCACAACTCCTCCTGGACTTCCAAGACCTATTCACGTCAAGCCCAGCAGACATCGGGCACACTACATACCTCAGCCACGAGACCCACACTATGGGACCCCCCATCCAACAACCCTTACGGCAAAAAAACAAACAAACAGTGGGCGGAGGAAGACCAGCAGGTCCAGGACATGCTAGATGCCGGCATTATCTCCCCCTCCACCAGCCCATGGTCTTCTCCTGTCATACTCGTTAAGAAAAAGGATGGCTAAATGTGGTTCTGTGCAGATTACCTGAAACTCAATGATGCGACCATGAAGAACGCCATGCCCTTACCCAGAATAGACGTCTCCCTCGACTCTCTCCATGGATCTTCATGGTTCTCCACCCTGCATCTCCAGTCGGGGCATTGGCAAGTCCCCGTCCACCCCAAGGACAGACAAAAAACAGCCTTCTCTACCAGCAATGGCAAACATTACGAGTTTAATGTCCTCCCTTTCGGACTTTGCAATGCCCCAGCCATGTTCTCCCGCCAGATGGAGTCAGTCCTCAGCTACCTGACCTGGGAGGTCTGCCTGGCGTACTTAGGTGATGTTATTGTGTTCAGCTGCACCTGGGCCGACCATCTCCAGCGCCTCAGACATGTCTTCATGCGCATACGCCAAGCAGGACTCAAGCTGAAACCTTCAAAGTGTGTCCTGGCAAGAGATCCATGGCTTTTCTGGGGCATGTAATATCCACAGAAGGAATCTCCCCCGACCCAGACAAGCTATGCACCATCGCGGACCTACCCTTACCCAAAGCTGTCCACGATGTGCGCGCCTTCCTCCTACTATCGGCATTTCATGAAGGGTTTTGCCGACATTGCTAAGCCCCTCCATGACCTAACCATGAAAGGCGAACCATTCCTCTGGACTGAGGCCTGAGTAACAGCCTTCAACACACTAAAAAACAAACTGACCACTGCCTCTATCGTCACCTTCCCAGACTACACCCTACCTTTCCGCCTGTACACATACGTATCCCTGGTTGCCATCGGTGCCATACTAGCTCAGGTTCAGGACAGGCGGGAACACATCATCACCTGCACTAGCCGTACCCTCAACCAAGCTGAGAAAAACGTGAATCCCTAGGCATCATATGGGCCCTAGACCACTTCTGGGCGTACATAACAGGCACCCACGTGACCATCATCACAGACCATCAGTCCCTTCAGTGTTTACGTCAGTCCAACACTAATAACCCTCAACTTATCAGGTGGACGGAAGCACTGGAGGAATTCGACTTTGAGACTGCCTATCGCCCCAGAAAACTGCATACCAACGCCGATGCCTTATCATGACTCCCCATCAACTCCATCCATGCCAGCCCTGACCTCCTGCAGCTGTAGCAGGCTAAACAACGACCTTCCTGGATGCGTCCCCAGACCTTCACCAGCCTATACCAACATGGTGACCACCTCTTCACCCAGGACAGCTACATAGTCCTGGACCCCAACGCCGCCCACGATGCCTTGGCCTACCTCCACTTCCACAACGGCATCCATCTCGGCACAAAGAAACTCTTGCAGGCCTTTAACGACATTTACTGAACACGTGGCCCCTCCAACCTAGTCAAGAAAGTCATCCAACCCTGCTGAGCCTGGTCATTAGGGAAGGACATCACCCGTACACCGAGGCCAGCAGGGAAGATCACCGCCCACAAGCCATGGCAACTATTGCTGTTGACATAGTTGGGACCCTACCACCTATAGCCAGCTACAAATACATCATAACCTTCATCGATGTCTATTCGAAGTTCCTTGTCACCTGCCCAGCATCCATGCCGTGGCTGTAGCTGATGCCCTACTTCAGCACATCTTCCCCTACTTTGGAATTCCCCAGGCCATACATTCAGACAATGCCCCCAAATTCACTGGCAAAGTCTGGACAGAGCTAGCCACCCTGTTCGGCTATCAAATCTCCCACTTCTCCTCCTATTGACCCCAGAGGAACGGAGTATGTGAAAGAAGCCATCGCACCCTCCTCAACCAGATATGGGCGCAAGTACTAGAAACGGGGAATGAAGACTGGCCAGCACACATTGAAATAATACAGCGCGGCATGAACACCTGCCCGAGAGACGACAGGGTCTCCCCACACAAACGAGTATTTGAGGAAGCTCCCCTCCTCCTACCCTTACGACACCAACTCCAGCCCCCCTCCTCACCCCCAACAACCGACCCCCTCCATCACCTCAAGAGATGGCTATAACACCTACAGCAGCAACAGGACCTCCAGCCAGACACCACGCCACCCAACACCTACAAGCTGGAAGATTCAGTGGTAGTGGCACGCCTGCCAGTCCCTGATAAAGTCTCACCCCGGTTCGAGGGACCCTACACCATTGTCAAAGTCCCCAACCCTTACCAAGTCATTATACAACACCACGGCAACACCCATACGTACCGCAATCGGCACGTACGCCCGTTCCAACCCATACCTGCTAACACTCTCCCACACCATGCACCCTCCCCCTCTCGCCACACCACGTCGCCTTCTCCCCCTTCTCAGAAACCGACCCCTGACTCATACCACTACTACTTCACACCCTCCTCCTCCGCCTCACCCTCTACCACCCCTCCCCCACCTTATCATCACCTGATCCCTCCACAACTTCCCCCAGCCAGGATGACTCAACAGTGACCCCACCCGACCCCTTACCTTGCACCACCTCGCCACCAACACCCAACACACCTGAAAATGCCACACAATCTACCCACACGCCTGGCAACACACCCCCATGACCACGCGCTATGCCAGCAGAAACACCCACCTGCACCGCACCCCACCTTAGCACATTGCCCCGCACCCCTGCCACCCCCTCACACTCCCCACCCCCCACACCACCAACTCTACACCCACATGCAGCAACATCCACACTCCCTAACATCACTCTCACACCCTCATGCCCCCACCACATTCCCCACGATCACACCAGGTATACCCATCGCTACCCCCCACACACGCCCCCACTACACCATACCACCACTCAAAACCACGACTCAAAATCACCACATGGCTCCACCATCTCACCCCCCACCCCCATCCTCACCACCATCACCACCAGATCTGGGCACACCTCACGCCCACCACCCAGATACGCCCCTACACCCTCAACTACACTCTCGACATCATCCCAGTCACCAGCAACTACCTCCAACACCCCCAACATAACCCCTATCACTGTCACCCTGCAGCAAGCTCAGTGGAAACTTCCACCCAGCAAATTCCCCAGGGGAAAGGACTGCACCTCCTCCAGGTTCCCTCATAAAACCCAGGGTGCCTCACCTCTCGCCAGCATACAGCCAGAGGACCTGCACCAGTCAACACCACCAGCGATGAGAATACGTCGCATCATCTAGCAACCCCCACAGGGACCCACCCAGAGAATCCGGGGGATGCCCCATCTATTCTGCTGTCTCTGCCATGCTACACAGACCTCCTACCTCCACATCACATACACCCCACACCAAGAACCAAACCAATTCACACAACACTGGGAAACTCTTCTCCGCCATCTCACACCAACACACCGGACCTCCACCTCAGCCACATACCACTTCCAGCCACAGGGATATGACTTTTCCCCTGCTGACAGTGGTGAGATACTCACCCCTGCGGAGTTCCCCCCCCAGGATGGAGCTGCAACCCCACCCCACCCCAGGAATACACCACGGTGGGGAAGGTAAAGGATACGCCGGGTCCAAACGAGACGGACCCCGGTACGTCACAGCCTTACGCCCCTCTTCCCCTCAACACAACCAGCAGCATCCTCACAGTAATGGTCAACTACATCTCAGCCGGGCCAGCCTTTGCCAGGATCGGAGTGGGACTTGTCTCAGTACAGTCCCAAACAGCACCGCGATATCGCTCACCATCCATGCCGGGGAAGGATTGACCACCGTACATCCTTCTGCTGTTGCCCCCTGTGGCACCGCGGCATCGCCCACTGTCCGTGCCGGGGAAGGGTCGACCACCGTATGCCCTTCTGCTGCAGCCACAGCTGGAACCAGCCCCACGATGGCGGCCACTGTACACCCCGGGTTGGACGTGTTGGCCACCGTACGCACGTTGTCTGGTATACAAGAGGGAGGCAGAACTGCGACATTGGCCACCGTCCATGCCGCAGAAGGTTTGGCCACCATACGCCTGACTGCTACTGCCCTCAGGGTCTGTGGAACCATGACTTCGGCCACCGTCCGTGTCAGGGAACGGGAACGGTTGGCCACCATACAACCTTCATCCACAGTCTCTAGGGCTTCCCCATCGGACTGAGTCCCTGGCATGGCCCACCCTCCACCCAGAGGCCGCACAGGACGATCTCCCCACTTTTTCCACAAGTGTGGTTCCCAGGAGGAACTGCCATTCAAGGAGTGGTGGCAGGACCTGATCGCTGAGAAGGGGATCCATGCCCTTCGGATCGTCCCTGGTCGATGCCCGGACTTGACGGATGCCACCCGGAAGGGATGCCACAGCCAACCCCTGACGGTGCCCCAGTCTTGTGGTGACCGCAGTCCCCAGCCTCCCAGGGACGTCCCCCGGACCCCAGGGCAGGACCTCCCGGGCTCCTCCCTCTGCCGGCCCTCTGCCCAGAGCAGGAGGCATCAGGAATGACTCCTGACTCTTGTTCAGCCCCAGTCCCGAGGGCCACTCACCAGGTCGAGGCTCTGCCAGGAAGGAGCCTCCCTGCACCCCCAACCAGAACCGCACCTGGGCCACGACGTCCCCTGTAGTGGTTCCATGCCTCCTATGGGAAGGCACGTCCGTTGGCCAACCCTCTATGCCTGGGCGCAACCTCAACTAGACCCAGGTTTCAGCAGCCCAAGGAACTCTCTAGTGCAATCATAGTGTCATGCCAGGAATTAGAAACTGACCATACCCGTATTGTGTGTTTGAACTCAGAGTAGTGATACAGTGAAAACTGACAGTGAAAGTATCTACAGACAGAGTACTCTGACATACAGTGCAAGTTACCTAAGCCCAGAAACTAAGAACGATACACAAGGACTGTGGGGAGCAGGACTATATGGACAGTATCTCCAACCCCTATGTATTACTGATATACAGTGTTACTGATGGAGGGTAATCACATTGTGTGTGTAGTGTGTTGTAAACACTGCCACTAAAATGCCTGTCACTGTACCTATGCCCTGTATTGTATACCATTATATGTATATTGTAAGGAAGTTAAGGTAGCCTGCCGAGTTTTTATGCCCTGTTCCTCTGTTAAGGTGTTCTAGTTCTGGTCTCGAAATAGGACCCCACTCAGTAGCTAGTGTTTTTAGGCGAGAAGTCGACCTAAAAACACCTAGCATAACAAAAATACTTTGATATCATTGTAGACCTTAATATTAAGAGATTGTCGAATGATTCAAAGAATTTTATAGATTTTGACCTGTGACCTTGAGATCAAGGGAAAGGTCATCATACAATTATGCTCACTCATGACCCACTACATTTCCACCGAGTTCGGCCAAAATTGGCCAAATACTTTCTGATTTAGCACTTTCAGGCATGAGGCGGCAATTTTGATTCTCGTCATTATCTCAGAAAGTAAGTTTTTGAATTCAGTATCAATTCCCAGGTGCACTAATATAATTATGTTGATGACTACCTACTGGAACATTTTTAAAGTAATCAATTCTCTACTTTTTGCTGCGCAGGAAAGCAAAAACTGAAAAATAAAATACATAGAAGGTCCTAGTGCGGCACCAGTGGTAGGACACTTTTTTGTGCCAGAAGAAGCCTCAGTCAAGCTACATAACTCCTGAAAATTTCAAATCACTATCTCGAACGGTCTTGGATTTTAAGCCTTCTAGATCCCCCCTATCCCCCCGAAATAAGTAATATCTACAAAAAAAAACATTGAATGAGCTCTTAATGATAATAATAATAATAATAAATTTTCCTTGAATAGGGCTTGAAATACCAAACTAAAATTATTTCAGCCTTCCAAGTTGAAATGCTTGTCCTCCCTTCATTGTAAGATTCTCACGGTCCCCGTAAAAAGAATGGAAGCTTTTTGCCGTGCGTCTTTATATATGAGAGAAGTAGGTATTATTATATACCCTTTTTATTTCGTTTCATTCGTTATATTTACATTTACTTCTAACTCAACAGTATAGTTAAGCGAAAAGAAAAAAAATCAACTCGTTTATATCTTCGTCATTATCTTTCTTTTCTTTTTTTTTTTTTAATTAGTTGTAAACTAACGCAGATGCGCAAGGAAAACAAAATATTGTTCACAATCATATATTTTTCCCTTTAATTCTGGACGAAAATGGGGGAATTGGCATTCTAAAGAATGGCTATTGATATTAGCCTACTCTTGTCTATGAATAAACTGATAAATCAAGTAGGAAAACAAGGAAGATATGTCACCATTATGCCTTTTTAGGTGTAAGGTAAGGGAAATTGATGAACAAGTTATATCTGTCCATCAAACCATCCATCAGCATTCTATATATATATTTTTTCCTGTCAGGTGCGTAGGAACGTTGGGATAAACTACTCACTCCTAACATTTTAAAGCGAGTGTGATCAGTCTCACTCGCCCCTAAGTGGCAATGTGTAAGCAATAAACTGCAAGCACTTCTCGTACATAAACCCTTACTACTATTTCAGTCAAAAGAACCTCAACTCACTAAAACTCTAGGGGTTATTTGGTTATACGAGTACCACTCAACCTAGTAAATGGTTCCCGGTTTAAAGGACCAATTGGCTTGTCACCTATTTTAGAGTTACATGAATGCAGTATTAATTTACATTCAGTGAGTGGATGGTTGTGGCTCCCACATACCACATATGTAGTTTGAAAAAAAGAACTATGCAATATGTTGTCAAGCACCTCGTTGACATGATTGGCAGAGGTTTCTGGCCCAAGGAGAGCATGCATTAACTCACCATGCAGGGTCGGAATAAAGGGGGAAGGGACTATTAGTGATGTAGTCCTGGGGCCCCCACACAAAAAGAGTCTCCACAAAACAAAGTGAATACTAATGTTAGATATTTCATCCACCCATAATGGATAAAACAGCAGACACTGCTATGTGTACTGTACAGGCTAGGTATAGGTTAAAATGCTGTGGGTGTCTACACTGTTGAGTTCTGGCAACATTAAAATTAAGGGGCCTCCATAAAATGCTGTGCCCTTGGGCCCACACATCTCACTGACAGGCTGTCGCCATCATTCCAGTGACTGAGGTAGCCGGAGGTTTTTGCATCACCTGAGTGCTGCCAGGGACACAGGGTGGTCTCTTAACTGTTTACGTAATTCACTCTAGCCTAACCTGGCGTCTGTGTACTCCCAGACTCTTTTGGACCCCCAGTGATAAATTAATGAACTGGAAATTTTATTATTATTATTATTATTATTATTATTATTATTACTATTGTTGCTGTTGTTGTTATTACTACTACTACTACTACCACCACTACTTGCTTAAAGGCTGCCTTCGGTGGCCTCCGCTCAGTGTCAAGCAACCAATTAACACACATACAGAAATCGGATCATTATAATATTGATTATACTATACCATTATACTATACAATTTTAGGAGTATAAGAAAGGAGGAAGGAGAGGCAAGAGATTGATAATACAAAAAGCACTTCACTCTTCTCTTTTGTGTCATGGTGGTATTTACAATGCCGGACCAAGGACGAATCCAAAAGCAAATACTAAATTTGAAACAAAAGGCCAGAAATGAGTCATAACTCGGGAACCGGAGGCCCGATTGGCCTGGAAATTGTTTTATTCCTAAAATTAGAGAATTTTAACAGTATCTTGCTCTAACAACAACAAAAAATGCGTTACATGCACCGTTTTGCTGTGTTATGGTAACAAACCAACTTACATGCAGAAATAGGATCATTATAATGTTGATTATTTTTACTGTTCTGTATGTCGTATTTCGACGGAAAACATGATGTTGCTTCCCCTGTGGGTGTAGGCTAGCAAATATGATTGCCAAAAGTGAGGGAATAATTTGCATTGAAAGTATATTGACGTTCTTAATTACGAACACTGTACACACACAGACACACACACACACAGACACACACACACACAGACACACACACAGACACACACACACACACACACACACACACACACACACACACACACACACACACACACACACACACACACACACAACCATCATGACCTAAAGAAATACTTCTTAGAAATACATTGGGAAATAGAGCTTAGAGGACAAGATTTAAATGTTATGTATTGAAAATTCTGTGAACTTTATGAAATGGGAGTTCAAAATTACATCCCACGTCACAAAGAAGCAGAAATGAAAATAAAGAAATGGTTTAATAAAGAACGTAAAAGATCAAAAGAAAAAAGACTTGTGGAACAGATACAGAAGACACAATAGTAACAGGGCATATAACAACTATAAACAGGTAAAAAATTAATAAACAAGAATAAGGAGAGAAACCCAAAAACGGTTTGCGGAAAACCTTATAAATGAAAGTAGTGATCAACCGAAGCTATTTTACAGCTACATCCGAAGCAAAACCAAAGTAAAAGATAAAATACAATCCATTACGGATGAAGGGATCCGCTATACACAAGAGAAAGATATTTGTGAAGCACTAAATAAGAATTTCCAATCAGTTTTTACAGAATAAAATAATTTTGAGAGGAATAATATGGAACTTGCATGCCCACACATACTACCAGATATACAAACATCAGAAAAAGTAATACAGGAGGAGCTAAGTAAATTAGAAAAAAGGAAAAGCAAATGGTCCTGATGAAATTTCATGTTGGGTACTACATGAATGTGCAAAGGAGTTAAGTAAACAATTATTTATAATTTTCAAGAAATCCTTGAGTCAAGGTAAACTACCTAATATTTGGAAGAAAGCAAACATTGTTCCCTTATTCAAGAATGGGAATAGGCAAAATCAACTTAACTA
This sequence comes from Coenobita brevimanus, assembly GCF_032717465.1. Classification (NCBI taxonomy): domain Eukaryota; kingdom Metazoa; phylum Arthropoda; class Malacostraca; order Decapoda; family Coenobitidae; genus Coenobita; species Coenobita brevimanus. The sequence continues at coordinate 11,718,692 of NC_137066.1, forward strand.
CCGACCAGTATCACTAACCAGTGTTGTAAGCAAGGTATTAGAAAAGCTTATAAGACAAGCCTGGGTAAATCATCTAGAAGAACACAATATGATAACAGAAAGACAGTTTGGTTTCAGAAAAGGAAAATCATGTGTTACTAATCTGTTGAGCTGCTATGACAGAGTAACAGACACAATACAGGAAAGAGAAGGGTGGATGGACAGTATCCATTTAGATTTCAAGAAAGCATATGACACAATACCACACCAAAGACGTTTATGGAAACTGTACCATCAAGGAGGAATTCGAGGCAAACTGTTTTGTTGGATGCAAGATTTTCTCATAAGAAGAGAAATGAGAACAGTACTAAGGGGAAACTACTCATCATGGAAAGAAGTGACTAGTGGAGTACCACAGGGCTCAGTGCTGGCACCAATCATGTTTTTAGTGTATATAAATGATATAGACAGTAACACTGGAAATGAAAGCTATTTAAATATGTTTGCAGATGATGCAAAAATACAAAGGAGGATACTAACACAGACTCTTGTAAAGAGCTACAAGAAGAATTAAATATACTTCATGAATGGAGTAATACATGGCAAATGGAATTCAATGTGGACAAGTATCATGTAATCAAGTTTGGTAAAAGTGGAAAAAGACCTGATTGAGATTATACGTAGGAAATAAAACCCTACACACATCAGAAAGAGAGAAGGACCTAAGTGTGATTATCAATAACAGACTATCTCCGGCTGACCACATGAGTGAGAAGGTACGGAACATGTATACACTGCTTGCAAATATGAGAATAGCATTCACATGCATAAATGAAGACATGCTAAGAAAGAAAATAACATCATTCATCAGACCAACCCTGGAGTATGCATCATTAGTCTGGAGTCCTCATCTCAAAACACACATAGACAAGATTGAAAAAGTTCAAAGGGCTGCAACAAGATGGGTACCAAACTTATGGGATCTAAGCTACGAAGGAAGACTAAATAAACTGAATCTACCAACACTACAGGAGAGAAGGAAAAGAGGTGACATGATTATGCTATATAAATGCATATCAGGGAAGGAGAAAATAGACATAAATGATTACTTAACCTATGGGGAAGCGTCAGCAAGGGGACACTGCAAAAAACTGCATAAGATGAGAGGTGATAAAGACTTAAGGAAATTTAGTTTCCCAAATAGAGCAATTGATCAATGGAATGCACTACCGAATGAAAGAGTGCGTGCCAAAATAATTCACAGTTTTAAGGATATGTACGATAAATATGGTTTAAGGCACGGGACAGTACGAACTTGACTCATTCCTGTAAAGATACAATTAGGTAAGAACAATTACTGTAGGTAAGAACACACACACACACACACACACACACACACACACACACACACACACACACACATGTCTATCGATCTATCTATGATCTATGAGGATTTGTCTATCTCTGTATAGATAAATGGATAGTTACTGTATGTAAATATGTATACATATGGGGGAGGCGGTGGCTCAATCGGTAGAGAGGTGGCCTGCAGTCCTACCGGACCCAGGTTCAAATCCCCGCTGGGGCAGGGGACAGTTTAAGGATTTGAATTTCATGAAATCAAACTTTACTAATCTACCAGAAGACACCTCTACATGTCGTAAAAATACCCCCGCTAACACCATTACACCAGTCCTGTATGAGACAACCCTAGTATGTATTCAGTATGGACGGTGGGTGTTAGCACCGAAGTGGTGACATGTTGAGAAGTGTATGATATGTAGGAGGAGTACTGGGCATTGAGAGCTGGCTGTGAAGCCTATGCCCAGAGTCGGACACATAACACACACACACACACACACACGTATATATATATATATATATATATATATATATATATATATATATATATATATATATATATATATATATATATATATATATATATATATATATATATATCGATCTATTTTTAATATATATCGATCTATTTTTAATTGCGGCGGTACCAGCAGGTCAATGAGTGGCCAGCATTCTTCTTCTTCATCTGCATCTGGCGGATTTGTTAAAAGGGAGCCTCTGGAGACATAAAAGTGGTACAATATAAGGTAATTTGACATGGAGAATCCTAATCTGTCATCAGTTGAGACTTGAGGTGCGCCATCTAGAGACAACTTCAGTAAAAATGCTTAATCTAAGCCTATTGAGACATAATTCGACCTCTTCTAAAGTTATTTGACAAGAATCCAAACTTGCATTCAGCTGACACCTGTGGTGGCGCCATAAAACACCTCCAGAATCTGGGTAGTGGGTCACTATTAAGTCACCTCCAGAATCTGGGTAGTGGGTAACTCCGCTAAGTTACCTCCAGAAACTAGGTAGTGGGGGACTCTGTTATGTCACCTCGAGAATATGGGTAGTGGATCTCTCTATTAAGGCTAGTTACTTTTTACAGCAAAATGTTTGAAACACGAGCCTCGCCGCAGGTCCCAGAGCAATTCTACTATTGTTTTTACAAAAAACAGAACAGTGGAAGGAAAAACAAATCAATTAAAAACGTGTTCCATACACCTGATTAGTGTCCTCCATTCATAAAAAATCTGTGACAGTTGGACTTGAATTACCGTAGGTTGACATTTCGGGGGAAACCACTCTGGGGACATGAGTTCCAAAGAGATGCAGTTCGAGGAATAAAAGAAATCTGATTGACAGAAGTTCTGCAAGATGGCAGTGTGACAGTCTTGTCATTAGTGCTGCCAGATGCTCGTGTTGCACAGGGGAAGGAGAGAAGAGGTGGCACAATGGATGCAGCTTCATCTGTGCATTTGCCGTAAAAGTATCTGTAAAATAATGAAAGGGAGGCAACATTCCTTCATACTTGTAGGGGAGGTAGTTCATTTGTAATAGTAGGGTTATTAATAATTCTTACAGCATTGTTCTGAATTTTGTCTAGTTGTTTTAGTGCAGCCTCTCCACATCCATTGCACAAGGGTGAGCAATATTCCAGCTGAGAGTGCACATGACTCTTTTAAAGCACCCCTAACTGCTCGTCAGTGAAGAAGTTATGGATTCTGTACAATAATCCAAGTTTTTCTGAAGCAGTTATAGCAAGTGATATGAGAGGTCCTGATGAGGGCACTGTTAAGTGAAACACTGAGGATTTTAATATGGGAATCATAAATCTCTGCCTATTAGTAAGTTGTACATATTTGGTTTTCCTAGTGTTAAATGAGACAATGTTATTTTGTCCCAATTCAGTTATCCTACATACGTCTTGATTTATGTAGACTGCTTACTGAGTTGTGAGTTAGAGATATTAAACTTTGTGAATGGGTGTTTAAATGTGAATCACCTGTGAAGTGTTGAGTCATCTGCATATGAATGAATGGGATTATGGGTGACAGATAAGAGAAGATTAATATAAATTAGGAATAGTGTTGGCCCAGAATTAATCCTTGTAGCACGCCATCATTAAATGAGTGGAAATTGGAATATATATACATCCTCTAGTTTAGTCTTTCTGTCACTGAGATACAAGGGAGTCCGAGGAACAAATGATGATAGGCCATAGGAAGGGAGTTTGGATAGCAGGTAACAGTGCCACACTCTGTCAAAAGATTCTGAAATATCAGTGGCTACTGCATGGGTTTCTCCATGTTGGTCAGTTAATTGATGGGTGGTATGAGTCAGGAGATTGAGTGTATCAACAACGGATCTTTCATGGCGAAAACCATTTTGTCTGCCACTTACTATGTTACTGGATTTAAGATGTTTAACAATGTGTATGTTAATTACAGTCTCAAATACATTACCAAGAAAAGCAATGATAGTTATTGGTCTGTAATGAGAGGTATGAGAGGAACTTCCTTTCTTCGGAATTGGGTGAATATTGGCTTCTTTCCAAGAACTAGGGAATGATGACGAAGTTCGTATGCATAGTCTGAATAATTTAGCTAGAACAGGAGCAAGTTCTGCTGAACACGTTTTCCAAACAATTGAAGGAATTCCATCTGGACCTGGAGCTTTGTTGGTTGTAAATTGTCTAGGATGGATTTTACTAACCTAGTGTGCATCTTAAATGGAGCAGTTTCGGGAGGGTGAAGTCCAAGTACAGAAGACGTTCTGGCTGATTTCCTCCAAGGTAGAATATCTGGCAAATGTGCTGGCAAGGATGTTAGCTTTACCACACGGGTTATTTATAGTGTTACCATCTGAAGATTTTAGTGGGAGAATGGGTGACGTCTTGCTAAATTAAGAGATGACCAGAATATTCTATTGTCATTAAAATTATCTGATAGCTTGGTTGTTTGATAGTGAAGAAAGTATGATTTGACGATATTTATTGCCGCTTTTCCTTGATTTCTGGCAATTTTTAATTGACTGAGCAATTCAGATGTTATATTTTATTTTAAGTAAAAGATATATGCTTAGGACCTTTGGGTCGTTGCTCTGGCACAATTGCTGTCAAACAACTTTGGGGAGTCCGATTTTTAATGAGCTGTTGACTGGGTATGAAGAATTCCGTACCAGCATGTATTAACTCATTAATGTGGGACTGGGTAGAATTGATGTCATTGGAGAAGAAAGACTCCCATCGGAATATCAGCAAGATAATTTCTAAATCCAACACAGTCTGCCCTATTAAAGTGCTATTTTGTCACCCTTACAGGTTCAAAACGAGGAGGTTTGGGGCAACTGAATAATGAGGCTTAAATGAAATTGTGCTTGGAGGATCCAAGTGGTGACGGTACCTCTATCCTGTATTGACCTAGGTTATTTTCCGGAATAGGAACAGGAGATAGGGTTATGGTACTCTGAATAGTTGCTTTATCCATTGTATGAGTTTTAACGATTCTGCAAACAGCTCGTATTCTAGACGAGTATCATCGGTCCTGGTTGAAAGCAACTGCGAATCTATTTGTGTATATATGTATTTATAGATATGTATCTATCTATCTACATAATCCAGATAGATAGATAGGTAGATGTACATATATGATCATTTTTTGCTACTAGTTTCACAGATGCAGGATGACATCCGATAAGCGTGGTACGTACTCTAGCTATAAATTTTCAATACTTAAAGAAAACAGTGTGCCATTCTTCCTATTCTATAATGCAAGTGAAAGACTGAGACACTTTAAACTTTTAATCAAGAGGACAGCGTCTTTATCAGTTATTCTTGTTACACTCAGGTGGGTAGGGGTGCCCATCATCCACTTACTCAATGTAAGGATACTCCCAAGCAGTTCTACAATGACTGAAAAACAAATAATTTCCTGTAAGCCAAGAAATCATTTAATACGCTGCGTGGCCAACCCATACGTGTTCCATAACTTACCAACGAGTGTGTTGGGGGAGGGTTAGTGCCTCTCTCAACATACTAGCAAACTAAAAGGACAAACAAAATGCCTCGGACTCAAATGGACCTACAAGGAGACGAAAGAGGACTGGAGAAAGGACACAATGAGGATGGCAACATGGAATGTAAGGGGTGCAAACGATGAGGTGAAGGGAAGAGAAATTGTCCAGGTGCTCGAGAATCCAAAAGTGTAAATAAACTGACTGAGACCAAAGTGAGAGGTGACAGTGTGAAAGGGTGGTAGTATGCATTGGGTAAGCCAACTCTATACCTTCTTTACCCCTCCACAGTTGCTGTCTTTATGCACGGGTTTTATTCGCCCTTGTGTAGAATGCAACTCTCATGTGTGGGAAGGCTTTCCACATACAGCTCTTCTCAATAGCGTGGAGTCAAAGGCTTTTCGTCTCATTAACTCTCCTCCTCTTACTGGCTCCCTTCAACTTCTGTCTCTTCATTGCACTGTTGCCTCTTTATCTCTTTTCTATCGCTACTTCAATGGTCATTGCTCTTCTGAACTGTCTGCTTGCATCCTTCCACCTCTACGACGGGCGCGTAACACCCGTCTAGCCATAAACTCTCATCCCTTTTCTGTCCAGCTCTCTAATGCAAGAGTTAACCGTTACTCCCAGTCCTTCAATTATGCAACAGGTCAGCACTGGAACTGTCTCCCTATGTCTGTATTTCCTACTTCCTGTGATCTCTAGTTTTTCAAACGCAGTGGGCCCAGGCATCTCGAAATGAACGGATCTTGAATTTGGCTCTCTTTTGCATAGTTTTTTTTTTTTTCTTGGAAGGAACGGTTTGCGGGCTCCTTGGTTTTGGTTCCTTCTTCCTTGCATTAATATATATATATATATATATATATATATATATATATATATATATATATATATATGCGGGCAAATTGAAAGTAGGAATACAGGTGTGGGTGAAAAGTATGAATCAGTTGGTTCACGGATAGTATGGGTAAGACTGAAGGTAGGAATACAAGTGTGGACGACTGTGTGTACATATGCGCCGACAGAAGACCGTGCAAGCAGAGTGAAAGAAGGGTTCTGGGCAAATGTGGAAACAAGCATAGGAAGGTCTGAGAGGAAAGGGAGAGTGTTTTTAATTGGAGGTATGAATGAAAAAGTAGGGAATGTGAAGGTGGATGGAGTAGTTGGTGAGTGGAGCGTGCTTGCAGAAGTGGATGGGAATGGTAATGCTCTGATTTACATTCATGAAGGGAGGGGAGTGGTGATAGCCAATACCCTCTTAGGCACTAAATGATATACAGGTATATATGGCGAGTGGTTGGAAGGGTGAGTGGTGAGCTGGATGAATGAAAGGCAACGATTGATTGTGTGTGTATGTGGATGAGAGAATGAGAAGATTTATGTTGGATTCGAAAGCATGCAGAGGTTGGGGATGAGGACTGTCTGGCAACTGTTTAGTAATGGTGAGAGTCAAGATATAAATGCATTGGATGAATTGTAGGAGAAAAGGCCAGGGGGAAGCAGTCCATACCTCGCGGGTAGAAAGATTACAGGAGGATAAGAAAAAAAAAAAAAGGAAAAATACAAGAGACAAACGGATGCGTGACTGGGTAAATACTCGTATGATTTGGAGCAGATGGGAAAGGTTGAAGGTTTGTGTAGGGTATTCACAGAAGAAATCTGTGCAGCATGTGAGGTGGTGTGTGGAGTGAAGAGATGGCGAAAGAGAGTGATAGGAACAGCATGGTGGAATGATGAGGTGAGACAAGTTGTGGCGCAAAACAAGAAAGCACACAGTGAGTGGATGGGAATCAGATGTATGGAGGAAGTTGAGAGACGGAATAGAGAGTTATATCCAGAGAAGAGAGTTGAAATGATTAGTATGAGAAAGTAAGAAGAGATTAGATGTGGAGTTTGGAAGGAATTGGAGTGTAAAGCGAAGGGAAAGTAAGAAAATGTTTTGGAAGGAGGTTAAAAGAGTAAGACAGGGTGGTAAAGAAGGTAGTTGGGGAGTGAAAAATAAAAATGGCAGATTGCTTGTGGAGATAAGAGAAAAAGTGAGCAGATGAAGAGAACGCTTTAAGGAACTGTTAAACATAGAATGTGAAAGCAAAGTTAATATAAGTGGCTAAGGAATGCCTGGGAGAAGGAAGAACATGAGAAAGGAGGAAGAGATCAGGAGGATGAAAGTGACGGAAGCAATGAAGAACGACAAAATGGGGAAAGCCCCAGGAATTGATGGAGGGTGTGATGAAATGCTGAAGCACGGGGGAGAGATAGCAGTAGAATGGATATGGAAGATATGCAGATTGACTTGGGAGGAAGGTAGAGTCCCGGAGGACTGGATCGGGCATAATTATTCCCGTGTACAAAGGAAAAGGCGAAAGAGAAAGGGTGTGGTAATTACAGGGGCAATTCTCTTCTTACTGAAATAAGGGTACTTATTAACAGATTCAGGGAAATAACAGAGGAATTATTTGGAGAAGAACAGGGAGGTTTCAGGATGGGAAGAGGTTGTGTAGATCAAATATTCATCTTAAAGTATTTAGTGGAAAAGTTTCCAGGTAGGGGAGAAAAAGTTGTATGTTGTCTTCAAGTATTTGAAGAAAGAATATGACTGAGTGGATGGACAAGGAATGTGGAAAATATTAAAAATATATGGAGTTAATTGGAAGCTGCTGAATGCCGTGAAGAGAATGTATGAGGGCACTAGGGCTGCAGCACTTGTGGATGGTGAGCTGAATGAAATTTACTATATGAATGTTGAATTAAAACAAGTATGTGTCATATCTCCGTTGCTGTTCAGTCAGTATACAGATGGAGTTACAAAAGACATTCAAGGAACGGTAGTGAATATTAGAGTGGTTCCAATGAGAGGAGGCAGCACTTGGAAACTTCCTGTTTCGTTATTTGCAGATGATACTGTATAATTAAGTGAAGATGAAGAGGAACGGCAAGGCTCGGTGAATGAGTTTGGGAAAGTGTTTAAGATATTGAATTTAAAGGTGAATGTGGGGATGAGTAGAGTTGTTGTCTTCGGGAAAAATGAAGTCACTTAATGCATAGTGCGGCAGCATAGTGAGGAAATGGAAAAATGTGAATGTACTGAAGTACTTGGGTAGTGTGATGAGTAAGGATGGAAGTTTGGAGGATGAAGTGCTGGATAGGGTATAATAGGGAAGAAAGGTTGCTGGTTCCTTGACTGAAGTGATAAGAAATAGGGAAGTGAGCATGGAAGCAAAAAAATTGCTGCATGACAGTATTGTGATCCCAATTCTGTTGTATGGACGCGAAGCTTGAGTCCTGTTGGAAGGACACAAGTCAAGAGTGAGAGAAGAGGAAATGAGTTTTCCAAGAGAAGCAAGTGGAGTTACAAGGAGAGACAGACTGACAAATGAGGAAGTGAAGGAGCATTGTGTTGTGGATGTGAGTGTGACAGAAAGCATTAGGAAATAAGTTGAGGTGGTTTGGCCATGTGGAGAGGGCGGGGAGTGAGAGGCTTAGTAGGAGGAAGTATATGAGTGAGGTGCATGGAGGGAGAGGGAAGGGTAGACCGTGGGAGTGATGGAGGGATGAAATAGCAATGTGTAACGAACAGGGAGGATGCAAGATGAGGGTATGACAGCACAATTGCAAGGGACAGGGAGACATGAAGGTGATTTGTTTGTACTCACCCCTTACAGGATTAAAGCGTCTGGCTATAGATAGGTAGACAGACATTCAAACGATATTATTCAGCTTAGGCTAGTTTTCTTGTACGAGTAGTGAAGGAGTTTATAAAAGTTCTCTCTGACCTCTCGAGTTCGAAAAATCTCTTACAGGTATAATAATCTGGGAGTTGCAGCAATAAAGTAAACAACGTCATGGTTCTGCAAAAGTTAACAGTGCCATATATTTTCATCCCCCTGAAAATATCATCTTACTTTTTCTTCAAGGAAGACGGGAAATACACACTCCAAGCAATTCAGTATGATGACTATTTCTAACTGATTAGTCTTTTCTATCTATCTATCTATCTATAGCCCGACGCCCTAATCCCGCAAAGGGTGGCAGCAGACAAAACGCCTCCAAGTCGCTCTGTCACCCACCATTTGACTACCCTCCCCCCAACTCACCCCCCCCTCCCTCATATACCTCTCAACTCCATCCCTCCACCTCATCCTCAGTCTACCTCTCCCTCTCCCTCCCTCCACCTCACCTACATACACCCTCTTAGTCAGTCTTTCATTCTCCATTCTCTTCACATGTCCAAACCACCTCAGTGTATTTCTCCTAATCTTCTCAACCACATCCACATCAACCCCACAGCGTTCCTTCACTTCTTCATTCGTCAACCTGTCCCTCCACGTCACTCCAAATGCTCCTCTCAAGTAACTCATTTCCACTGCTCTCACTCTTGACTTGTTCCCCTCTTGCAAGGTCCATGCCTCACTTCCATACGTCAGGGTAGGGATCACAATACTATCATGCAGTGACTTCTTAACGTCCATACTCACCTCCCTATTTCTCATCACTGCTTTCAGTGTACCAACAACCTTCCTTCCCTGCTGTACCCTTTCACGCACTTCATCCCCCAAAGTTCCATCCTTACTCATCACACTACCCAAGGACTTGAATGCACTCACATTCTCCATATCCTCACCATCCAACCTCACTGCACACTCTGTGACTTCATTCCTCTCAAACACCATAACTTTACTTTTGTTTACATTAACTTCCAGATTCCTCCTCCTACACACTGTCCCAAATTCATTCACCAAACCTTGCAACTCCCATTCATCTTCACCCAACAGTACTGTGTCATCAGCAAACAGCAACACCGGAAGCTTCCAAATCTCACCCTCATTTATTAGAGTCACCCCAACATCCACTGCCCTACCCTGCACCTCCTTTACAGCCCCATCCATGTATATATTAAACAGCCATGGAGACATCACACAACCCTGTTTCAGTCCCACATTGAGATCAAAGAACTCACTCAGCTCACCATCCACTCGCACCGTAACCCTAGCTCACTCGTACATACTCTTCACAACACTCAACAATTTCCCCTCCACTCCATATATTCTTAATACCTTCCACATACCTTGCCTATCTATTCTGTCATACGCTTTCTCCAAGTCCATGAAGGCAGCATACACTTTCCTTCCATTCTCTAGATACTTCTCCACTAAACATCTTAGAACAAATATCTGATCTACACACCCTTTTCCCTTCCTAAATCCCCCTTGTTCTTCTCCAACTAGCTCCTCTGTCATATGCCTAACCCTATCAATGAGTATTCTACCATATATTTTACCAGTCACACTAAGTAGGCAAATACCCCTATGGTTACCACATACTTCTCTCTCTCCTTTTCCTTTGTATAAAGGAACAATTATACCTGATTTCCAGTCCTCTGGAACCCTTCCCTCTTCCCAAGCCAATCTACACAACTTCCATATCCACTCCACAACAATCTCACCCTCATACCTAAGCATTTCACCACACACTCCATCAATTCCTGGGGCCTTTCCCAACTTAATATTCTTCATCGCTTCCACTACTTACGCCCTACTGATCTCTTCCTCCCTCCTCTCATCTCTTCTTCTCCCAGCCATCCCCCAACCACTTATACTCGCACTGCTCTCACTCTCCACATTCAACAAATCCTCAAAGTGCTCCTTCCATCTCCTCAGTTTCTCTCTCTTCTCCACCAACAATCTATTATTCCTATCTTTCACTCCCCTACTATTTCCCCTATCACACTGCCTTACTTTCTTTACCTCCTTCCAAAACAATTTCTTACTCTCCCTCCATTTCACACTCAGATTCCTCCCAAACTCCTCATCCACCTTCATCTTACTCTCCTTTACTAGTCTCTTAACCTCCCTTCTCCTGCTCACATATACCTCTCTCTTCTCTCTCTCATCTTCTCCCCTACCTCTACTCGCTAACCATTCAGTATATGCCTTCTTCTTTTGTTCCACAGCTCGTTTCACCTCATCATTCCACCATGCTGTCCCTTGCACACCCTTGCATCTCCTCCTCACTCCACAAACCGCCTCACACGCTACGCCTATCTCTTCCTTTAACATCTTACATACGTCTTCCACCCCTTCCATCCGCTCTAGCTCATACCTTCCCAGTCTTTCTTCCACTATGATCTTATACTCTGTCATTTTCTCACTATCTTGCAATTTCTCCACTCTTCTCACAGGAGTTGCTTCCTCCTGTCTTCCCCTTCTTTGAAGCTCTACCTTGGCCATCACTAAGTGATGGTCCAAGACTCCATTCCCCCACCCTCTCCACACTCTTGCATCCAACACTTGTCTTCTCATTCGCTCATCCACACACACGTAGTCTATCATTGCCTTTCGTTCAACAAGTTCACCATCCATCCTTCTCATTACTCTCCATGTATACCGGTGGATCATCTTATGCCGAAAGTAGGTGTTGGCTATTGCCAACCCCTTACAAGCACAGATGTCCACCAAAGCACTTCCATTCCCATCTACATCAGCTGGCACACCCCACTGACCAACCACTCCATCCACTCGTACATTCTCAACTTTGCCATTCATGTCTCCAATCAACAGCACTCTCTCGCTCCTCTCAAACTTGTCCATACACGCTTCTACACTCGCCCAAAACTCATCTTTCACTCTTGCCACTCGATCCTCTGTCGGGCGCATACACACATACAATCGCCCACGCTTGTATACCTACTTTCATCCTCACCCATACAATCCTTGCACCCACTGTTCTTATATTCTCCTTCCACTTCTTGCTTATCATCAGACATACTCCCTCTCTTGCCCTCTCATTTTCATTGACTCCCGCACATATACCTAAACCATATTCCCATTCTCTCACCCTTTCACCTTTCCATTTAGTTTCAGTCAATCCACATATATCCACTTTTGCATCCTCAAGCACCTGAACAATCTCTCTCTCTTTCACTTCATCATTCACTCCTCTCACATTCCACGTTCCCACCCTAGGAGATGTTTTCATCCTGTAGGAGGCTTCTTTACTGACGCTTCTGTATTATTAACCCCTACATTTGGATATTTCTCCATAGCTGAGTAAAATCGTCTGTGAGAAGTAGGGACAAAGCATATCTGACTTCATCAAGCTGGAGTTCATAATTAAAACTGTAATTCTTCAACCCTGAAGAAAACGTTCATTACAGTTTCTCTTTGTTCAGTAACACAAGCGAATGGATAAGAAACATGAACTTTATGTAACGCATAGTGAACCAGGTAAAATTGTAGTGCCTAATATTTTTAATTACTTTAACGGAAATTGTTTGTAACTTGGTTATTTCTTTCATCATGATAAAGAATCTTCCATTTTTTAACCGCCATCAGCTGACTAAATTCAACGTTCTTATTTGACCGTTGGACTAAAGAAATTAACCCTCCAAGGCACATTGATGCGAATCGCATTCTTTGTGGTTTGGCATTTAACGTACATAGGCACGAATTGCATTGTTAAGCAGAAAAAATGCCGTCAAAAGGAAAGTTTTTGGCCGATTTGCATCAAATTTGGTGCATTCTAGTGGGTGTATCTCTCTTCCGAGGTAAACACTTGGCAACACTGACTGCTCTAAAATAAACTCAGTATCTCACGACCAGCTGGGCTGATGGGTAGCTCTGCTGTCAGTTTTCCCTTTAAAATCCGCCATTATCCCCCTCCCACCCGAGTCAGAAGCCATTATTGAAATATTGCGATTGTACAGTGCTTTTGACTATAATGTGAAGTGACTGTGTCTATGGAACATATATATATTGCTGGTAAAGCACTGGGGCCCGTTATCAGCCGTTAGGGTTAGAGGCAGGAATGTGGTTTGTTATAATGAGGTTTCCACTCAGCTTCACCCTGCCCGTAAATGATGTGAGTATTTTACCTTCATAGTGAAGCCAATACTTATATTCTGTGAAACATATAGTGCCTGGATTAGACAGATAACTGACCTAACATAGGAGGCATTATGTATGCCATAGAGATATGCCATAGTCGCTAAGGAAACAAGTGGTCACGTATGCCATAGAGTAAGGAAGGGAATAATAGAGGAGGTTGGGATGGAATCATGTGATAATGTTTTATATTGCACGTGGATCAGTTGAAATATACGTATAAAATAGTTACACATGCGAGTGTTCGTCAAGCAATATTGCATGCATTGACTGAGCTTAGCTCAAACCTAGTGCAAGTATCATAGACAAGAAAATATGCCACACAATTACAGACTTCAGTGAAAAGGTATTGTACTTTTAATCCCAGACAGTGCTATATTGCATATGGTTTAGTGTGACATATACGTATAAAATAGTGCAGCAAGTGTTCATCGAGAAATATTGCATGCATTGACTGACTTAGTGAAAACCTAGCGCAATTATCAGGGACAAGAAATATGCCACACAATCACAGACTTCAGTAAAAAGGTATTGTGCCAGTCTCAGACAGTGCTATGTTGCGTATGGTCTAGTGTGAAACATACGAGTAAAATAATGCAGTGAGTGTTCATTGAGAAATACTGCATGCATTGACTGACTTAGCGAAAACCTAGCACAAGGATCAGAGACAAGAAATATGCCACACATTATATACATATGTCGTGCAGCGAATGTTCATGGAGAAATCTATTGTGTGCATTGCATGTGTTAGGCAAACGTACTGCAAGGAGGAGAGAACACACACACACACACACACACACACACACTACATAACTCCTCGTCTTCTAACCCTTCAAGTACTGCCAACATCTCCACACCTCTGGAGGAAGTGAGTTATCCGTATTATGTTGATTTGTATACTGACCTCTTTTTATATTTCTATATTTTTTACACAAATAAGTATTGTTTTTTACATATTCACATATGAGATGGAAGAAAGTTCAGCTTCAGTATCACTACCTACCAAAAAGACTGGTGGTCATGTCGAGTTTCTGAGAGCACTATCAAAAAGCGTATGATATTTTATGTGTCTACTTTGAGTAAAAAAATAAAAAAATAAAACATAACTAGCGAAAATATGTAGGTATGGGTGAGGCAGGGAAAGGGAGTGTTATCTCACTTGAGGGCGAGGAGGAGTATTCTACGTTTGTAATCCATTTACTCAAAAACTATTGGATGTATTGATTTCCTGTAAGAACCATGATAATGATCAGTGAATTCTACATATGTACAGGACATAACGATGTAGTATCTCTGATGTTACGTAGGCGGGAATATAAAAGTTACTGTGCGGCCATAACGAAAGTGCAACACGGCCGTGAGTACCCAGTAGTTTTTTGTGTTAGATACTCGGAAACTATAAGGCCTATAAAAAATCGGCGAGGACCATGAGAAAGCTAATGAAATTTTACACAAGATTATGAAATAAAAACATAAAGTGTGTGAGAAAACTTTTGCGGAAAAGCTCCCTGCACAAAAATCTTTTTTTTTTTTTTTTTTTCCATAAAATGGCTTTCAATTTTTGGCTATTTTCTCGAATACTACAAATCATATTATAACAGGACTTTCCCATTAGAAAGCTGATGAAATTGTCTATCAAAGCTTCTAATAATATTTTTCTGTATGATGTAAAACATTAGAACTAGAACAAACATCGGCGAATAAGATATGTAGGTTTCATGGCAATATATAGAGGTTTGGGTGGTGAAAATAAGGTGAGAATAAGTGTTTTCAGCAGCGAACGTACGCGCTGGCTGGGAGGGGATGGAGTAAAATTGTGTCGGCAAAACTTGTAAAACCTATGCATGCGCGAGAGGGTTAATACGAATAATCAAAGAATTTTGAAGATGTCCTTGTGTCAGTGGATGCTTTCCACATCTCGACAACCTATGATTAGAATATTATCATTACTTTAGAAATATTCCATAGAATATAGAATGAGAATCAATCAGTTTAAAGAGACTTTTCGTTATCAATGGCAGTGACAGGGAAAGCGGAACGTAGCATGGCAATAGAACGTGTTGGTGGTGGAGTGGTGTGACACCTACCTGTATTTGGGTTCACCATCACCAGCGCCGGTTGCACATCATCCACTGTTAAAACAGAATGCTAATGCAAAGATGTCACATGTACTAAAAGTTGTTTTTTTTTTTCAAAAAAAAATAATGACCCCTTTTCTGATAAAGCGTCACGTGTTCAATGCAGCGTTAGTGTCATCGTTGCTCTGCGGTTGTTAATTGTGGGTGAATGCTGACTTGAGTTCCATAGCCAAACTGTATAACTCATATTTGAAACAGTTACTCGGGGTGAGGAAAAATACATGCAGTTGTTATGAAGGGGGATTTGCCAGTTAGGTAGTCTCGTACCTTCGAGACGTTTCTCGTGCCGTAAGAATTGGTACGAGTCAGAGTTGCCAGTTTGCCTGTTGTTTGTGAGCGTAGTTCTATCGTAAATTATGCACTAATTTTTCTGCTCTTTTTCTCTATAATGTTTTATGTATGTGATTGCTCGTTAAGTTACGTAATTTAAGTTCGTATGGTAAATGATTTAGAGTGTCATGTAATGTAAGACAACACTGGACTTTTGGGCTTTTTCCTAGTTGGCAACTGTTGCCCGTCGAGAGTAAACACGAAGTTTCGAGAGTAATGCAAGCTTATATAAGGTGGAGTAGAGATTATTACAAGTCTAGTCGGGTTTCAGATCAGTTTGAGTGAAGTTCAGTCGGTTCTCAGTTCAGTTTGAGTAGTGCAGTGTCAGTGCAGTGCTGTTAGTGAAGTTTGTGAAGTGTTGCTGGGAAGTATTAAGTGTAATTACAGTTAGTGAAGATTATTTTTTGTATTTGTGAAAACAGTGAAGTGTTGTCAAGCATTAAGTGTAATAACTGAGAAGTGTTGTTAAACATTAAGTGTAATTCCAATCAGTAAAGTGTGTTCAGCTCCAGTGCTTGTGACAATAGTGAAGAGAAGTTGGAGAGCATTAAGTGGAATTGTTGGAAAATAAAGACAGTGAACTTTAGGAAGCCAGTGTTTATTTTCGCTTCAGCTGATCTTGTGTAATGTACACCTTAAGGCTGACCATAGGAAGAACAACTCACTGGGCAACGTCCTTCCTATACTGGACCACTGCTCTTGGAGCCTGTGGCAGTATGGGGTGGGACGTAACACTGGTGTCAGGAGTGTGGGATTATTCAGGGCTGCAGTGAGTCTAATCTTCAACATGGAGCAAGAAGGTGTCCAGACAAGAGGCCAAGCTAGGCAGGTAGAGGCATCGCTGGGTGGAATTATGAAACTATTACAATCACGTATACAGACACAGAACGAAGGACAGAAAAAACTCCAAGCACAATTACAAGCACAGAGTGAAGGACTGAAAAAACTCCCAGCACAATTACATGCACAGAGTGAAGGACAGAAAAAACTCCAAACACAATTACAAGCACTGAGTGAAGGACAGGAAAAACTCAAAGAACAATTTCAGGCTGGAATCGAAGAACAGAAAGAGTTCAGGAACGAACTCAAGAGGAACTAATGCAGGCACATACTAAGGAACTCAAAGAAAAAACTAAAGGACTCAAAAGACCAATCCACAGGTACAAATGGTACAATTGAAGCCACAGAGTGAACAACTAGAGAGACACCAGGTGAAGAACAAAAAGAACAAGCTATGAGCAACCTTCAAGAGGCATCAAGAGGAGCAACAGAAGGAATTACAGCCGCGGGTGCAAGGACAGCTAAAGATGCTTTCATGGGGGAAATGAAGGAAGAACAGCAACAGCCTAAGGAGGAAGATTAGTAAGGAAATAGTGACGGAGTGCAAACAGCATGTACACAACCAGCTAAAGATTAGTGAGGGAATTGTGATAGTGCGCAGACAGCATGTAGATAGCCAGTTCAGAAGCATGTAGTCGATCATGAGAAAGGTAATTAGTGAGAATATAGAGGCTGTAGAGAAATATTGCACTGCTGAGCCTCTGGTTAGTGAACAGAGAGCATATGAAAGAAGTGGACAGTATCACCGGTATGGTGAATCTTGGCGGATCCCGGGGGAATCTGAAGATGGCATTGCAGGGTTGAATAATCAGAATGTCGGAGGTTCAAGTCCTGGACATAATTATGATGCCTCAGTTTTCAGGCCCCAAACCGGTGAAGTGCATGGCTATAATGGGTATCCAGTTAGAGAAGAAACGTCAAGAAAGTGATGGTAGAGTATCTTGGGAAGCTTACCGTGCACAGTTTGAGTTACTTGTGGATCAGAATGGTTGGGATGATAAGAAGACTGCAGAAGACACACCACTGAAGAAATGCAAAGAGAACCTTGATGAATAGTGTGCAAGAAGACAGAAGGACAGACAACATGCAGTGTAGTAGGAATGGGAATCATAGGAAGAAATGCTGGTGCACTGTAGTGACGGGGCCGGTGTCCGGACAGAGAAAACCTGAGGAGGATGCAGATGGAGGGTGCAGATTTGCAACCGGCTTGGTCAGGTGGCCACTGCAGCCGAGTGCAATGCGACCATCATGGGGAGGAGTTTCCAAGTTGGAGCCCTGCTGACCGGGAGCTGCTGGAGTCAGTGGGACCTACTTCATTGCAACGGACTACTGGAGCGTCAGTGGGAGATGCCCAATGGCCTCAGTGAGTGTTGGCAACTGGGTGGTTCTGAAGAAGATGAGGGTCTGAGATCTTGGATGAGTTCCATAACCAGATCACTAATGGCACACACAAAGTGAAGACAGTTCTAAAGGAGGCAGACGACACAAAGTTCTACTGGATTGGCATGCGTCAGGATGTTGAAGAGTGGTGTCAGACCTGTGATGTGTGCTGTGTCAAGAAGAGGACCAAGACCTTCCTGGAGGAGGTGGGCTGTGTGGAGGAACAAGGACATCGTCAGAAGCGGAATAGAAGAAGAAGTGATAAGTTGAAAGATTATTATGTGTATAGTTAGATGTTTCATTAGGCTTAAGGATTATGTTTGTATATAATGTTTAGTCTTGTCAGGATCGACAAAGAACTAGGGAGGGGGTAGTATTATGAAGGGGAATTTGCCAGTTAGGTAGTCTCCGTACCTTCGAGACGTTTCTCATACCGTAAGTATCGGTGCGAGTCAGAGTTGCCAGTTTGGCCTGTTGTTGTTTGTGAGTGTAGTTGTTTCGTAAATTATGCATTAATTTTTCTGCTATTTTTCTCCATAATATTTTATGTATGTGATTACTTGTTAAGTTACGTAATTCAAGTTCGTATGGTAAATGATTTAGAGTTTTATGTAATGTAAGACAACACTGGCATGTTTTTGGGCTGTTTTCCGAGTTGGCAACTGTTGCTCATCGATGAGTAAACACGAAGTTTCAAAGGAGAGTAATGCAAGCTTATATAAGGTGGGAGTGAGAGATTATTACAAATCTAGTCGGGTTTTCAGGTTAGTTTGAGTGAAGTTCAGTCGGTTCTCAGTTCAGTTTGAGAAGTGCAGTGTCAGTGCAGTGCTGTTAGTGAAGTTTGTGAAGTGTTGCTGGGAAGCATTAAGTGTAATTGATCCAGTCAGTGAAGATTATTTTTGGTACTTGTAGAAAAACAGTGAAGTATTGTCAAGCATTAAGTGTAATAACTGAGAAGTGTTGTTTTAAAATTAGAATTAATTCCAATCAGTAAAGTTCATGTTTTATCTCCAGTGTTTGTGAAAATAGTTAAAAGAAGTGGGAGAGCATTAAGTGGACTTGATTTGAAAAAAAAGACAGTGGTGCCTGTAACATCTGTGACTGATAGAATATCATTAGGGATTGGATACTCGAAACAATT
>NC_137066.1:11737840-11747840 GCF_032717465.1 Coenobita brevimanus
CAGCCTTAGCATCGTCATACATACTCTTCACAGCATTCAACAACTTCCCATCTACTCCATATATTCTTAATATTTTCCACAGTCCTTGTCTATCCACCCTGTCATATGCTTTCTCCAAATCCATGAAAGCTGCATACAACTTCTTTCCCTTCTCTAGAAACTTTTCCACTAAAGATCTAAGAATGAATATCTGATCTACACAACCTCTTCCCTTCCTAAAGCCTCCCTGTTCTTCTTCAACTAATTCCTCTGTTATTTTTCTAACTCTGTCAATAAGTATCCTACCATACACTTTTCCTATTATACAAAGAAGACAAATGCCCCTATGATTATCACACACTTCTTTTTCCCCTTTCCCTTTGTACAAGAGAATAATTATACTTGACTTCCATCCTCTATGTTCAACAATTCCTTAAAGTGTTCTCCCCATCTGCTCACTTTTTCTCCCTTCTCCACGAGTAATCTACCATTTTTATCTTTCACTCCCCTGCTAACCTCACTTCCACCCTGTCTTACTCTTTTCACCTCTTTCCAGAACATTTTCTTACAGTCCCTCCACTTTACACTCAAATTCCTTCCAAATTCCTCATCCACTCTCTTCTTACTCTCTCTTACTAATCTTTTCACCTCTCTTTCTCTCTACATATAACTCTCTCTTCTGCCTCTCAACGTCTTCCACGCCCCTATTTCTCATCCATTCATTGTATGCTTTCTTCTTTTGTGCCACAGCCTGTCTCACCTCTTCAGTCCACCACGCTGTACCTTGCACCCCCCTCCGTCTTCTCTTCCTTCCACACACCACATCACATGCCGCACACATTTCTTCTGTAAATATCCTATACACACCTTCCACGTCTCCCATCTGCTCCAATTCATATTTGCCCAATCGTTCCTCCACTTCTCTCTTATACTCTGCCTTTTTCTCATCCTCTCCTTGCAACTACTCCTTCCTCTCGTCTTTCTCTTCTTCTATTCCTCTATCTTACTTGAATTCTAATTCTGGCCACCACCAAGTAGTGGTCAGAAAGTCCACTCCCCCAACCTCTATAAACTCTTGCATCCATTACACATCTTCGCATCCTTTCATCCACACACGCATAATCAATCATTGCCTTCCTTTCATTCAGTTCACCACCCACCCTTCTCATCACTCGCTATGTATACCTGTGGATCATTTTATGCCTGAAGAGGGTATTGGCTATCACCAACCCCCTCCCAGCACAAATATCCACTAACCCACTGCCATTCTCATCTATCTCAGCAGGCACACCCCACTTACCAACTATTCCATCCACCTTCACATTCCCTACTTTACCATTCTTATCACCGATCAAAAACACTCTCTCATTCCATCCAAACTTTTCCATGCACACTTCCACATTTGTCTAGAACTCTTCTCTCACTCTGCTAGCACGATCTTGCGTTGGCGCATACACACACACAATCGCCCACATTTGTATTCCAACTTTCAACCTTACCCACACAATCCTTGACCCAAGTGATCCATACTGTCTTATGCTCTTCTTCCATCTTTTACTCACAACTATACATACCGGTACTCCTTTCTTTGCCCTCTCATTCTCACCTACTCCTGCACATATACCCCATCCATACTCCCATTCTCTCACACTTTCTCCTCTCCATTTTGTTGCAGTTATTCCACATACATCCACTTTCGCACCCTCAAGCACCTGGACAATCTCTCTCTCTCTTTCACTTCATCATTCGTTCCTCTTACATTCCATGTTGCCATTAACAAGTCCTTTGTCCGGTTCTGGGTCGTCATCGTTTGGTCAGTCCTTGTCCTTCTTAAATTTAACTCACCTCTCTGGCATTTACAAGAATACTATGAGAAGGACGTCAATATTTTCTCCCGAGTTAAGGAGGCTCCCTAACACTTGATCTTTATCGATTTTTCTATATGTTACTCCAGTATATTCTCAGGGAATATTTTTATCGTTGTGATCCTATCATGTCCTGCATACCTCTAATACAGTACGTTATTGCAACGTCAGACGACTTTCTTTAGCAATGAGTGAGTTGCAGGAGCCATGGGATGTAATAAAAGTTCTCTGTGCTCATCCTTATTAATTTATTATGCAGATAACACCTCTACTTTATGCTACTAATATTGCTTTATCATTAAAGCACAATGATATTATGTCTTATTTATTGAACTCTTGTCACTGTCAGACGATATCTCTTGCTTGGGTGAGCACAGTTTTAGTGGATAGGTTAATAAAACCTGTGCCGTATCTAACTGCATTAGATTAAAAAGCCTTTCCTGAGTTCGATCATTTGGAGTGACCAGTACACCAACGTATTGAAGAATCTTCACGAGGCTTCCATGCACCTCATCACCGCATCCTTAGTGATTTGCTTTCTCGATACTGCTACCTTCAGGTGTCTCTGTATGACAAGAAAAATGAATTCGTATAGCAGAGGAAACCATTTACTACCATCGATGGTTGCCATACAAACAAATGGACTCCTGGTGGTCGAGAAGGTTAAGGTGCTTCTACCAGAAATGGACCAGAAGATGTAAAGTTGAGGTATAGCCGGTATTTATTGTTCACTTAATGGCGGTCAGGAAGAACCGACTTGTTACTCAATCCATAAATGTTTGGACTAAGAAGGGTGACTCCGGGACGCTACGCTCCTGAAGGGACACTAGAGGTTTGGGTGATATTGGACTGATATGGAGTACGTCTTGATACGTTTTTGTTGCTGCTTTTCATCGTCCCATTAGAATATATCAGCACCTCATTCCCACCAATATATTTTGCAATGATTTGTGAATGTCGGTAAATGATGAGTTAGGTGATGTGTTTTGAGAGAGAAGGTGACTCTAAGTGTGATGTGCTTGAGGATGAAAACAGACGACCTGGTGAGGGAGTTTAAGTACCTCTGAGTAATAAGAAGAGAAAACAAAATGTACGGGGACAAAAGAAATGGAAAGTAGAGTTGTAGAAAGAAGTAAAGTTGTTGGTATGAAGGCTTTTCTTTATGCAAGGGAGAAAGAACCAATGGCCAGGAACCCAGAAAGTGTTCTATCCAAGAAAAAAACAAAAACAATACACCAGAGAGCCAAATTCAAGATCCTTTCATTTCGAGATGCCTGGACACACAGCGTTTGAAAGACTGGAGATCATAGGAAGTAGGAAATACTGACAGAGAAAGACAGTTCCAAAACTGACCTGTTGCATTAATGAAGGACTGGGGGTAACGGTTAACTCTTGCATTAGAGACTTGGATAAAAAAGAGATGACAGTTTATTGCTAGACAGGTGTTTTACCTCCGTCGTTGAGGTGGAGGGATGCAAGCAGACAGTTCAGGGGAGCAGTGACCATTGAAGTAGCGATAGAAATGAGATAGAGATGCAACAGTGCGGCGCGTAGACAGAGGTTGAAAGGAGCCAGTAAGAACAGGAGAGTTAATGAAACGAAAAGCCTTTGACTTCACCATATTGAGAAGAGCTGTATGTAGGGAGCCTCCCGACACATGAGAGTTGTATACTAAACAGGGGCGAATAAAAGCAGTGCATAAAGTCAACAATTGTGCAGGGATGAAGAAGGTATGGAGTTGGCTTAGCACACCCAATCTCTTAGAAGCAGGTTTTACAAGAGATTTAATATGATCTTTCCAAGATAAATTCCGAGGGAATGAAATCCCAAGTATATTTAAGGACAATGCAGGATTGAGCTGGATATTATCAAACATTAGTGGGTACTCTCGTGGAAGATTTTGTCGGGTTGATAGTTTCAAGAACTGAGTCTTTGATGCACTAAAAACACGATTACTTTTACCCCAGTCAGAGATACGACCCAAGTCAGACATTAGGTGTGCCATAGCCCCATCCCTTGTTTGTTGAAGTAACTGCTGAAATGGACGTTGCGAGAACCGAATGGAAAGGTGAAGGGTGGAATCATCAGCGTATGAATGTATAGGGTTAGATGTACAGCTTAGAAGGTCATTGATGAATAAAAGGAAGCGGGGTGGTGATAGGACAGAGCACTGAGGAACACCACTGTTCATAGATCTAGGAGAAGAACGATGGCCGTCTACAACAGCGGCTATGCAGTAGAATGACCAGAAAGAAAGCTAGAGATGAAGGGACAGATAGAAGGATAGAAACCGTAAGAGGGCAGTTTGGAAATTAAAGATTTATACCAAACTCGATCGAAAGCCTTTGAGATGTGATGTGCAATGGGAAAGCTTTCGCCAAAGTCCCGAAAGGAGGATGACCAGAAGTTTGAAAGGTAGGCGATAAGATCGCCAGTGGAACTTCGCTGACGGAACCCATACTGACAATCAGAAAGAAGGTTGTGATAGGAAAGATGCTTTAAAATTTTTCGATTAAGAATTGACTCGAAAACTTTTGAGATACAGGATGTTAAAGCAATTGGATGGTAGTTAGAGGGTTGGGAATGGTCACCCTTCTTTGGGACTGGCTGAATGAGAGCAAACTTCCAACAAGAAGGAAAGGTACTAGTTGACAGACAAAGGCGAAAGAGTTTGCCTAGGCAGGGTGTAAGCACAGAAGCACAATTCTCGAGAACGACAGGAGGGACCCCATCAGGCCCATATGCCTTGTTAGTATTGAGGCCAGTGATGGCAGAAAATACATCAGCTGAAGAAATTTTCATGTCAGCCATGAGGAAGTCAGAGGGGGAAAGTGATGGAGGAACAGCACCGGAATCGTCTAAGGTGGAACTGGAGGAGAAAGTCTGTGCGAAGATATATGCTTTACCAGTAGAAGAAATAGCTACAGAACCATCAGAGTAGAAAAGAGGAGGGAAGGATGGTGAGGTAAAGTTGCTAGAAAGGTTTTTGGCAAGGTAAGAGAAGGAGCAGGAAGAATTCGAGTTGAAGAGTCGAGAGCATTTAGTACGGATGAAATTATTTTTTGCAGAGCGAAGAACAAACTTAGCACGATTCTGGACAGAAACGTAAAGATGATGTGATTCAGGGGTGGGTTGGCTCCGGTACCTTTTGTAGGCCCTCTCCTTGTTGCGGACAACATTAGAACAAGCGTGATTATACCAAGGCTTTCTTGCGTTAGACAAAGGATACGAGAAAGGAATGGATGCTTCCTTGCCCGAGAGAATAACCTCCTTAATGCGCAAGGCACACTCAGATGGCTCCCGGCCATGGAAGCAATAATCATTCCAGGGAAAATCAAAGAAGTACTGCCTGAGAGCCACCCAATCTGCAGCTCCAAAGTGCCTTAGACGACGTTTCTTTGGAGGGTTCACAGGCCGTACCGGAGTGATAGGACAGGTTAAGGTGATTTATTGCAGTTCACCAAATAAATCATGCAGGGAAAGACGATATGACGTCTACTATGCCAAGGAAAATATGGCGTTTGGGCGGTATTCTCGTTAGCTTAGGAACCATTGCAGCACCTTTTCCTCATCTATTTGTTCTCTCCAACCAGGAGAGCTTCTTTTCACCCCTGTTTGCTTGTTTGTTTTTCTGTTATCAGGATTAATCAAAAACTATAAGACCAAATTTACTGGGTAGGTAGCTCACGTCCCAGGGAATAAATAATAAACTTTTATGACCGATGTTTGTTTGTTAGTTTGTCTGTTTGCAGGATTACTCATAAACTAAAAGAGAGATTTGGACCAAATTTGGTGGGTAGATAGCCCGTCCCAGGAAACAATCGATTAACTTTTGGGACCGATCCGGTTCGTATTACAGACTGGATCCGGAAAACAATTTTAACAAAACCTTTATCAGTGATGAGAAAACCTAACGCATTATGAAGAGTGATTCGGAAATTACGTTGCCCTTGTTGGAGACATGCACTCCATTGAGTGCCCCTCTAGTTTCGCATAAACACCCCACTGGTCGCTGGTACTTTAATTCTACTAGTTTAGGGTCGACATTGACTGCATAACTAACGCGAGAATGATGATTTACGGCGCTATAAGTAGAAATTAGCTGGTTAGGAAGACATGCTTGTGATCCTGTCTAATCACTTAAACCCAAATATATTTTATATTCTGTTCGTACTGTTTATTGTTAGATACTTTTATCGAGCCTCAAGGTGACTCTTCTAAGATTCTTGGGTACAGCCTGAACTGATCCTTTCACTGCTCCACAACAATACAAATTTGCCAAAAATCGTTTCATAGCACCAAGAATAAACTAAGATAACATGTCATTGCACCAGTACTGTTAATATCAAAGTACAGTTGCATCAATAAAATACTATGGATACTTAATCAGCTGCTAAAGGTGAGGTATTAGGAAGTCAGCTTTATTCTTTATCTGCAGGGAATTCTCTCGAATCAGTGCTGGTTCTAACCTTCAGACACCCTCAGCGGAATATATAATCCCGCTGAGGTTCCCCGATTGTACCTCAACTACACTTAACCAACAGGGTGTGAAACTCGTGTAAGTATTGCAGTAATATTAGTCGTCATCAGTAGGCTACTGAAAACAAATATGAAGCTTATAAATGGGTATGAAAACAGAATTATGATTCTGCTAAGCTTGATCTCCGAGATCACTAAATTGGACTCTGACATTACAGAGTGCTTTAGGTGGTATGTAATTCCAAGAACTGTATATCTGTGGAATTGCGAGCAAACTTTGACTCATTTCAGTACTTTCATTTTGTTAACAGTAAGTAACTGTTATTTCCATGATCTTGGTTTTTGCCTGTGCCTGTATCAGGCATGATGTGTATATATATATATATATATATATATATATATATATATATATATATATATATATATATATATATATATATATATATATATATATATATATATATATATATGTACAGGGTGTCCAAAAACTTACTGTGCAGTGGAAAAGGTTTAAGTAAAGTTTAAAGAAGTTTTACATACGATATTGCAGTTTCTCCTACAAAAAATGCTAGAAATGTCCCCCAGAGGCCTGGAGACATGTCTACACACGACGCTGCCCAACTTACAGGTCTTGTATGCAATTCCGTACATAGAACTTTAATGTCATTACAAATTTCTCACTGCATAGTAACTTTTTGGACACCCTGCATATATATATATATATATATATATATATATATATATATATATATATATATATATATATATATATATATATATATATATATATATATATATTATAAATTCATTGCGAGAACAAGGAGTGAATGAGAACATTGTAAAACTGCTCGAAAACATATATAAAAAGAGAACTGCTACAGTTAAATTACATAAGGACTCAGAAAAAATTAAGATTGAGAAGGGCGTGCATCAGGGAGATACAATTTCACCAAAATTATTTACAGCATGCCTAGAAAGTATTTTCAGAAAGCTGGACTGGGAAAACAAAGGAGTGAACATTGATGGAGAAAAGCTAAACCATTTAAGATTTGCAGATGACATTGTCCTGATCTCAGAAACAGCGGAGGCATTGCAAGAAATGTTAATTGACCTGAACAGAGAAAGTCTCAAAGTAGGACTGAAGACGAACAGAAGTAAAACTAAAGTAATGTTTAATCCACAAACACCAAAGAGCGTTATCAGAATAAGCGATGAAATATCTTGAAGAGGATGAGGAGTACAACTACTTGGGACAAATACTAAAATTAACGAAAGATCATGATAGCAAAATAAAAAGACGCATTACAATTGGATGGAAAGCTTTCGGTAAACATAGAGACATTATGAAAAGTAGCTTGCCAGTTTGTATGAAACAAAAAATATATAACGAATGTATAATTCCAGCTATGACGTATGGTTGTGAGACCTGGAAACTGACAAAATCAATGGAAAATAAATTAATCTGTTCTCAGAAAGCAATGGAAAGTTCAATGTAGGGAATATCTTTAAGAGACAGGAAAAGATCATCTTGGGTGAGAGAGCAGACTAAGTCAAAGATATTGTGGAAGTTATAAAAGAACAGAAACGGAGGTGGGCAGGCCATATAGCAAGAATAAGGGATAACCGATGGTGCAAGAGGCTGACTGACTGGACACCAAGAGAATGTAAGCGTAGCAGAGAAAGGTCAGACAGGAGATGGAGAGATGAGATAGAGAAATTTTCAGGGAAAACATGGCAAAGATTGGCTCAGTCAAGGAATTCGTGGAAAAGGTTGGGGGAGGGCTTTGTTCAGCAGTGGACTAGTTATGGCTGATGATGATGATGATATAAATATATACCACACAATAAGACACAAGTCAAGAGTGAGAGCAGTGGAAATGAGTTATTTAAGAGGAGCCTGTGGAGTCACATGGAGAGACAGGCTGACGAATGAGGATATAAAGGAGCATTATGATGTGGATGTGGATGTGATAGGAAGCGTTATGAGGAACACACTGAGGTGGTTTGGCCATGTGGAGAGGATGGAGGGTGAAAGACTGACGAAGAGAGTGTATGTGAGTGAAGTGGAGGGAGGAAGAGGGAGGGGGAGGCCGAGGATGAGATGGAGGGATGGGGAGGAGAGGTATATGAGAGAGGGGTGTGTGAGTTGGGAGCAGGGCAGTGAAATGGCGGGGGATAGGGCGACGTGAAGGCGTTTTGTTTGTGGCCACCCCAAACGGGATTGAGGCGTCTAGCAATAGATAGATAGATAGACAATAAGTTTTTTTTTTTTTTTTGTTTAACCGTTTGGGACCCCCTATAGAGAGAGACGGGACTTCAAGCGGTTGCTTGCATCACTTACGTTGAGCCGACCCTATTTCGAATGAACCAGATGGTTATTTGTTAGCTAAATAAAATTTCTGTGTGAACAAAGAGCAAACTAAATAAATAAAAAAGAAAAGTCCATTCAAGACAATTTTTGAAGATAATCAGTTACTAAAAGTTCTCTTAGTTAAGCCAAAACTTGTAGTGTTAGCTTGAATCAGATCCTAGTGCACTGTCCACGACAAACTAGTTTACCAACAAGAATCAATATTTTTTAATAACTGACATCACACAATCATGGGTCCATCAAGAGTTAAAGCTGACTGGCGACTTTCCCCTTGGTCATGGTGACCAATCATAAATTGTTCATTTAAAAACTTCAGAGGCAGATGGGGAAAGAGAGGAGAGAAAGGAAGTGGGTGGACGTAGGAGAAAGCAAAATAGAGAAGGACGAGGAGAAGGAAGAGATCGAGAAGGAGTAGGGATGGACGAGGAGGAGGTTGGAAAGAAATGGGAAGGGGGAGAGGGAGAAAGATGAAAGGACGAAGAAGAGGAAGAGGAGGAGGGGTGGACGAGGAGGAGGTTGGAAAGAAATGGGAAGGTTGCGAGGAAGAAAGGAGACGGAAGGACGAAGAAAAGAAGGAGGAATGAAGAACTATGAAAGAGAAAGGTATCAAATGAAAGAGAAAAGGATAAATATGGAAGAGGGGAATGGAAGACACGGAAATAGGAATGCAAAGGATTACGAAGGAAAACTATCTATCTATCTATCTATTGCCAGACGCCTCAATCCCGTTTGGGGTGGCCACAAACAAATCGCCTCCAAGTCGCCCTGTCCCCCGCCATTTCACTGCCCTGCTCCCAACTCACACCCCCCTCTCTCATATACCTCTCCACCCCATCCCTCCATCTCATCCTCGGCCTCCCCCTCCCTCTTCCCCCCTCCACCTCACTCACATACACTCTCTTCGTCAGTCTTTCGCCCTCCATCCTCTCCACATGGCCAAACCACCTCAGTGTGTTCCTCATAACGCTTCCTATCACATCCACATCCACACCACAACGCTCCTTTATATCCTCATTCGTCAGCCTGTCTCTCCACGTGACTCCACAGGCTCCTCTTAAATAACTCATTTCCACTGCTCTCACTCTTGACTTGTGTCCTTCCAACAATGTCCAAGCTTCACTTCCGTACGTTAGAGTTGGTATCACAATACTGTCATGTAGTAACTTTTTCACTTCCATGCTCACTTCCCTGTTTCTTATCACTGCTTTCAAGGAACCAGCAACCTTTCTTCCCTGCTGTACCCTTTCAAGCACTTCACACTCCAAACCTCCATCCTTACTCATCACACTACCCAAATACTTAAACG
>NC_137066.1:11752840-11782840 GCF_032717465.1 Coenobita brevimanus
AGGCAGGGAGTTAATGTTTTAGCTGGAATGATAGATAGGGATTTAGTGTTTTTTTTTTCGAGGTTGAGAAGTAGAAGTACAGGAAGTTACAGCAACTGCACTCAGAAATCATTATTGCCATGTTTGGATAGATGCATCAAGACTTGCAAAAGTAAGAATAAAATGTTGTCCATTAGTGTAAATACATCCACTCAGGCACCTCATATTAATCAGGCGATGATAGAGGACAGAACAAGCGATGATAGAAGGGCGATAAGTGATAGTATAAACAATTGTTATATTAGTAAAGTAAAGAGTTTCCAAGTTAGTAATGAAATAAAAAACAGGAAATCCCATGGTAGAGGCATAACTACTTGTAATAATCTGAAAGTGTACAACACAAACAGCCGGAGTTTACGTAATAAAATGGGTGAACTGAGGGATTTAATTTGTACAGAGAAAATAGACATTGCCATTATTAGCGAAACTTGGATTAATACAGACACTCGAGAATTTTTAGCAGAATATCAGACATAGGGCTATAATATTTTTGTGTCAAACCGTCTGGGAAGAAAGGGGGGCGGGGTAGCTATTTATGTAAGGATTCATTAAACTGTTACAATAAAGCAGACATTAAAGTAAATAGGGACGCAGAAAGTGTCTGGGTTGAAATTAGTAACAATAAGGAGAAATTAGTGTCAGGAGCTATTTACAGATCTCCAAAGTTAACCCGCGGCGTCCCGGGGACGTACTTCCACGTCCTCACGTTTTGTCACAGCTAATCCCGGGGACGTACTTCAACGTCCTGCAATTGCAAGGTTCATAATTTCCACAATTTTCAAAATTCGCGCGAGATTTTCGTTTCGCCCGGGTACCCAAGCCTCCCCTACCTGCCGCCAGGCGGGCAGCATCCTAGACCCCGCATGACCCGCGCTCGCCCTTGTCTCGGTCACTCACCTGCTAGCAGTGACCCAGATCAGACATGGCGCGGAAAGGTCTCTCAGACGAGGAAATTGCATCCGTCCTGGAAGCCTTCACTGGAGACAGTGATTCTCCACTCGATGATGATGTGGTGGATCGCGATTACATCCAGCCAGAGGAAGAAATAAGTAGCAGTGATGAGGAGGTCCCTTCGCCCCGAAAAACGCGGTATGTGACATACCGTAAGGAAAGGGAAGGCCAGCCTGCTCCCCAACCACGTGACGTGCACAGCTATCTCTCCATCCCGAATCTGATGAGGACGAGGATGAGGATGACGGAGGCCTAGGACGTGATATCGCCGCGTGGTTGGGAAAAGAGAAAATATCACCATGAGGATCAGAAGGTGGGGCGAGACGACACATAAGGTATGGTGAAAGTACTTTGTCTGGGGAAGTGGCAAGTGGTGTGGTGGGATTGCTGGGAGAAAGGGAAAGTGTTGTGGCAGCAGCGTGGGGTGAAAGTGAGAGTGGTGTGGGGGTCGTGCGGGGTGAAGGGGCAAGTGGTGTGAGGGAGGCAGCACGAGCACGTGGTGCTCGTAGGCCTAGGGGAGAGGAGGTTGAGTCACTCCCCAGCACTTCTTTCGCCCCTGAATATTCCCAAACTTCCTCCCCACAGCCCCAGGATGTGGGGAAAGGAAAGAAAGGGAAGGGAAAGGGTAAAGGAAAAGGGAGAGGGAAGAGAAGTGCGAGTGATGAGAGGTGCTGCTCTCCACCTCCCCAACCTCCCCCACCACCCTCACCCCCCCACCCTGACGAAAGGGACGATGGTGACGTGGCTGGAGACGGTGGTGTCACGTGGAACTGGGAAGATGGGAGTAATTTTACTCCCATCATTCACCCTTTCACTGAGGAGTGGCGGTCAGGTTGCATGGCTCCAGGTGTAAATGCAGGTTCGTCACGGTTGGATTTTTTCAACTTGTTCTTTGGTGAGGCGTTTGTTGGGCGCATAGTTGAACAAACTAATATTTTTTCACAATCACAGCACCGTGAAAGTGAACGTTTGGGAACCACGAGCAGGCATTCCGAACAGTATGACTATCCCGTGACTATTTCAGAGATGTTCCTATTTTTGGCCCTGGTTATCTTGATGGGTGTGGTAAGGAAAAACCAAATTCCTGCCTACTGGACAACTGACCCAATCATCCTCACACCTTTCTTTGGAAAGGTGATGGGTCGTAACCGATTTCAGTATATTCTCGGCCGCCTCCACTTTTTTGATGCAGATGATCCAGCCAATGCAAATAACACCGATAAAATGAGGAGAATTAGACTGGTATTTGATCATTTACGGGAAATGTTCCGCTCCTCATTTTATCCCTACAGAGACCTCGTCATAGACGAGAGTCATGTGTTGTGGAGAGGCAATATTTCCTTTAGGCAGTACATACCCAGCAAGAGACACCATTTCGGGTTCAAGATCTTTGTTATGTGTGACTGTAAGACTGGTTAAGTGCAAGACATAGTCTTGTACACAGGCGCACAGACAGATATAATAGAAGATTGGAGTATAGGACTCTCTGGGGCCGTGGTGAAGACAATGATAGAAGAGTACCTTCATCGTGGTCATGTGTTGTACCTGGACAACTGGTACACTAGCCCTCTTCTCGCTAGGTTCCTCCACCAACACAACACCAGAGTCTGTGGTACAGTCAAGAGAAACCGTCGCCATATGGTCAAGATAGGGAGGAAACTTGACAAGAACGAGGTGGTTTTCTTCCAGGCCAATAACATCCTTGCAACCCTGTGGAACCACAACAGGGAAGTTTGCCTCCTATCAACTGTTCACAGCCCCCTGATGCACCGCACAGACTCCGTGGATCACCGTAGCGAGAGGAGGCGCAACGTATGGAAACCAGAGTCTGTACTTGCCTATAATCTGAACATGAGGCAAGTTGATCAGTCAGACGCGATGATTTCAAGTGTTGACTGTGCCAGGACCACGATGAAGTGGTACAAGAAACTTTTTTTCCACTTGCTCGACATCACAGTCCTGAACGCCCACTACCTGCACGCAATGACCACCGGAGTATCCGAGACCTTTGAGGGGTTTGTGAGGGAGCTGGCATGTGAAATAATCGCCAAGCATGCCCAGGACAGACCCACACACCGCACCCGCATCCCCCGTGCTGCTCAGACTCCCCTACGTCTTGCAGGATGCCACTATCCCAGCGCAATCCCTTCCGAACCAAACCGTCGTAAACCCCAGCGTCGCTGCCATGTATGTAGGCACTCGACAGTCAGACCATCCACTCAGAGAAAAGACACAAGATACGAGTGTGTCGAGTGCAATGTTGCGTTGTGCCTTCAGCCTTGTTTCAAGGAGTATCATAATTTCCTACACTACTGAAACTGTGTGGGAAGGCGAAATGACGCTCATGATAATGGTAAGGCCAGTCAGTAGGTGCTAAGTCAAATATAAAGTTGAAACGGGTGTTATTTTTTCAGAAAAGTAATGTATAAGATGAGAATTAGTGTAAGTGGAAAGAATTGTTATCAAAACTACACCCACTGTGTAAATCTGGTCAGTAAATATGTGATAGCAAGGAAATAAAGTGGAAACGGGTGTAATGTTAGCATGAATAAAACGTATAAGTTGAACATTAGTGTAAGTTGTCGTAATTGATGTCACGAGTACACCCACATTCTGGTCAGTAAGTATGTGATAGGAATTATATACAGTGGAAGATGTTGTAATGTTAGTAGTAAGGTATTTTATAAGTTGAATACTAGTGTAAGATGAAACAAATGATATCGCGATAACACTCCCTGTGTAAGTACGCGCAAATATGACGCTCAGTTCCATCGTAAGTTCAGAAATGATGTGATATCAATTATATCAAGTGTTAACATGTGCAATGTTAGTGGAGAATTATTATATAAGTACAAAAATAGGTTGTAAGTTGAAATAGTTGTCATAGCGACTTCACCGTGTGTGTTATTATGCGCTATTATTACGCTATATATTTACGTAAGGCCTGAAATAATCTCAAAACATTTCTATAAAGTTGAAAAGTGTATAGTAATATTAGAAAAGTATTATGTAAGTAGAAAAAGCACAATACGAGTTGAAACAACAGCCACAGCGAGTTCACTCACTACGTAAATAAGCGCTAACATTACGCTACATGTTATCAAAAGGCCTGTGAATACGTAAAAACAGTTCAATAAAATGTAAAATGGTATAATGTTATTGTAGAAGTATTATGTAAGTAAAAAAAATTATATGTATCATGATTTTAGAATGTTAGCGATTCATCGTGACCAAGTTGGCCGATTTTGCTCGTTTCGCACGATGGTACAATGCTTATTTCTGCTCTATTTTTGTATAAAATCCAATATACTCTTTTATCACATGTTTTTATGTTTGTAATAAATTCATTTCTACTTACTTTCATTGGTTTCCCAGACTTATAATACCATAGAAAACGTTTGAGGCTCAGACCGCCTAGGGAGAACATGGAGGCAGGTGGGACCAAGGCATACCTGGTTAAGCTAATTAGGGACCCCGGGGACCAATTTCTTTGCCACCGACCATTGTTTCTGACCAAAAGCGAAAGTTTAAGCAAAAAAAAAAAAAGGTCGAAAAATGGTCGGGATTGGGGGGTACCAGTGGTCGAAAAGTGGTCGGGACGGGGCGGGTTAAGTAGAGCAGATAGTAAATACCTTTGGGAGGAAATAGGAAAGCATCACAGTCCAGCTTAGTAATAATTGTAGGGGACCTTAATTTGCCCAGGATAGATTGGCAAAATCAGACAGGGGATGCAGAGTCATAGGAATTTCTAGAGGTAGTACAGGATTATTTCCTTTATCAGTATATCAGGGAGCCTACCAGAGGTAATAATATACTAGATTTGATTTTAGCTAATAAAGAAAATATCATTAGTGATATAGAGGTTGGTGGACGATTTGGTAATAGCGATCATGAGGAAATAAAGTTCAAATTTATTTGGGATGTCTGTTCCACTGAATATCCCTCCACCGTTCCTAATTTTCATCTAGATTTTGATGGCTTAGGAGCTTATTTTAGAAAGGTATTCCGTAGGGAGAATAGCTATTTTAGGGAGTTCCAGGTCAGTTGGGAACCTCAGGTCATAGATGAGGGGCAGGTAACACGTGGGAATGTGCGCCAGCTGTCTGTGGAGGGTGAGGTCATAGATGGGAGTGTAGTTCAGGTGACGAGGATTAACTCAGGTTCAGTACCAAGCAGACGTTCGACCAGTGAGAAATATAACGAGTTAGTAAATATAATACATGGAGGCTAAGATAGAAATATCCCTTCAAAACCGTTTAGAACGAATAATTCAGAACCAAGATGGTTAAACAACACATTAAAATCTCTCATAGGCCAAAAGAAAGGAATATAATTATAGAAAAATAAAACGTGGAGAGGAACACTTACGTAACCGGTACGCGATTTTAAATAGAGAAGTAAAGTGGGAAATACGGAAAGTGAAAAGAAGTTATGAAATTTATATTGCTAGCGAATCAAAAGAAAACCCCAAGGGTTTTTATCAAATGTATTGTACGAAAAATAAAGATAGGATAGGACCACTCAGAACAGAATCAGGTGACATTACCAGTGAAGATAAATGTGCTGCATCCTAAATTATTTCATATCAGTATTCACCAAGGAAAATCTAGACCTGGTCCTTCAAGCAGCAAATATATTGGTAAGGAGGACGTACTGAAAGAAATTAATAAGTTAAAACCTCAGAAATCGCCAGGTCCGGACGATATATATGCAAGAATTATAAAAGAAATCAAAGAAGAATTATGTCAGTCACTTTTAACATTATTCAATGACTCATTAATTTCAGGAGAAGTTCCAGAGGCGTGGAAGACCGCAAACGTAGTGCCCATCTTTAAAAAGGGTGATAAATCAGCTGCGTCGAAATATCGTCCAATAAGTCTAACGTCAATTGTAGGAAAAATGTTAGAGTCAATTTTGGCAAATAAGATTAGAGAACACTTAGAAAGATTTAATCTTATAATCGAAAGTCAGCACGGATTCAGGCAAGGAAGATCCTGCCTCACAAACTTGTCATTCGACTCGGAGGTCTATGAGGCAGTAGATAGCGATAAAACTTACGATGTTATTTAGCTGGACTTTAGTAAAGCTTTTGATAGGGTCCCACACGAAAGGTTAGTTAGAAAGGTTCGAGCACACGGTATAGACGGCGATATCTTAAAATGGATAGAATCCTTGCTGAAAGGACGAAAGCAGAGAGTATTAATAAATGGAACTAAGTCGGATTGGGGATTAGTAACTAGCGGTGTACCACAGGGTTCAGTATTCGGTCCCTTATTATTTATTATATATATAAATGATATAGACTTAGGAGTCACTAGCAGCAGCAGCAAATTTGCCGACGATACAAAAATAGGGCGTATCATTAACTCGACTGACGATTGCCATAACTTACAAAAAGACCTCGATACATTGTCTAAATGGTCTGAAACTTGGCAAATGGAATTTAACGTTGAAAAATGTAAAGTACTAAACGTAGACAAGACCACTGGAGACACTAAATACAACTTAGATAACATAGAAATTAGCAAATCGGAATGCGAGAGAGATCTAGGAGTTTTGGTTAGTAACAACCTTAAACCAAGGCAACAGTGTATTAATGGAAGAAATAAAGCAAATAGGGTTTTAGGATTTATTTCGAGAAGTGTGAGCAATAGGTCATGAAAAGTAATACTGCAACTTTATCTAGCATTAGTAAGGCCACATTTAGACTACGCATTACAATTTTGGTGTCCTTACTATAGAATGGATATTAACTCGTTAGAAAATGTACAGAGAAGAATTACAAAAATAATACATGACGTTCGGAACCTGTCATATGAAGACATACTGAAAAGACTAAGTCTGCATTCGCTAGAGAGACGTAGAAAAAGGGGAGACTTAATTGAGGTGTTTAAGCGGATGAAGGGTATAAATAAGGAAGATATTAGCACGGAACTTAAAGTGAGCATACAGGATAGAACTAGAAGTAATGGTTTCAAACTAGAAAAATTCCGTTTCAATAAGGAAATATCTAGAAATTGGTTTGGTAATAAAGTAGTAGACGAATGGAATAAGCTACCTAGTAAAGTAGTTGCTGCCTCTTCCACTGAGAGTTTCAAGCATAGGCTAGATAAGCATATGACAAAAAAGGGGTGGATATAGAAAAAAAAATCTTATAACCAATACTAATTCATACTTTTTCCTTTTCAGGTTACACTACGATGGTCTCTGTTCGTCTTTCACACTTTCCTATAAAATGTCCACACCAGTTTTTTTATACTGCGTGGTGTTCTTTCTGACTTTTTCTTGCCGGCTTCGGCTGGAGCGTTTGGAGGGCGGGGGAGAGCTTTCTTCGTTGCTATCCTTATCTCATTCTATTAGTTCAGTTACTCTTCTAGGAGATGCCTAGCATGGGCCAACCGGCCTACTGCAGTTATCCTCTCTTCTTATGTTCTTATGTTGGTGCTGGAGAGGGACGCCTTCAAGTGGTGGCACCAATATTAATAGGTGGTTCCACTGACAGGTTGTGTGAACGTCCTTCAGTTCTATCCCTATCCCCCAAAAGAGGATGGTGGATTGTCGTCCACTGGGGTCACGTTTCCGCAGAACCTGGGGCTGTCACTAATATTACTACAACTTTCATCGGTATGGGAGATTTTGTGTCACTTCCTTCACACCGAATCATTTTGCTATGTACATCTCCAATTTCCGTAGTACCGTTGACACTATTTGCATTAAATACTTACAGGAGGATATTAATAATCAGTATCCTATAAACTTAATCGTTAAAGAAAATACTACAAAATATCCTAACCCAAAGTGAATGCACCTAAGTTGGACGTATATTCACTGGTTTAGATGATTCCGTAACATGTTCATCTCCGTGGTTAGGTTACTTATTGCTCCTTAATCCCCCTATCTCTGGAGGATTCCCAGTGGCGTGTGAAGTCTTATTACAGTATATTAGAATCGAAGAAATGGATGTCATCTTCCAACTTACCATGGTTGTTGCCGTGTTCATAATTACATGTCAGCTATTTTTGTCGAATTCGTCTTCAGTAAACAATTATTAGGGATATAAAACCTCAGGTTAAACATGCAGGACTGCTCACTAAGAATGAAGTGCTAGAAAGCTTCCTATGCCAAAAAGAATACTGTACAACTATCTGAATATGCGAGCCGGGACAAGCTGTGATTGTGAGGTGTGATGAAATCTGGCGCTGGAAAAATTAAGTGTGAGGATCAGTTTGTGACTACAAGGAACTGTGCCTGTTTGTTGATTAGACACGAAACGTTAGTACCACAATGACGGCTGAAGCAGGGAACTTGACGATTGCAAATGATTGTTTGTTATAGTTACCAACATTTGCGAGGCCTGTGTGTGGTGGCGGGTTAGGATTAAACACGACTTGGCCCAAGGAGGCAAACATACGAGTATTTAACTGCCTTACTATCAAATCCTGGACGTGTTTTGATCTAAGTGCGCCAGCCGTGGGTGGCAGTCATCTGCTATGCTCTTGGTCGAATGATCAAATAGTGATGGGAGATGTTTAGATCTTGTAATCCCAGCTATTCTCTTAAATATTCACTCTAACTCAAATCACTGGCACATTACCATCTTACCCACATGTTCACGGTCTCCCACATAACCACTCACCCTCACATGCACTCTCATCTACTTATCCACTCATACATCAAATATCCACTGACTAACAAATCCGTATTATCTTACATTACCCCCCTCCCTCCCCCATACTCTTACATTACCCCCCTTCCTTCCGTCACACACTCTTACACCTAGACCCCCCCATCCAATCCCATACATTTACACATCACCTATCCATCATCCCACATTCTTACATCTCACCAATCCCTTATCCCGCAATACAAACACTCCCTCCCATCCCACACACTTACATGCATCTCCCCATTCCTCAGTCCTACCTACCCTCTCCCTCCCATCCCACGCTCTTACATTGTCCTTTCTCTCCTCCATGAAACACGGCTACATTACCTTACTCCCTCGCCCCTTTTTAGAATTGTGTGAATGTCACTCGGAACCATAATTTTTTGTGAAGTTTCGATTATTGTCAAATTCTTGCTTCCTACCATCATTTTTTTTTCTTTGTGGCAGACATTTTTAATATTGACCAAATTGTTGCTTTCTACCATCATTTTTCCTTGCAAAATCTAATACTGACTAAAATACTGCTTACTTTTATTAATATTTGTTGAAACTTTGAATATTGGTCAAGTAAA
This sequence comes from Coenobita brevimanus, assembly GCF_032717465.1. Lineage (NCBI taxonomy): Eukaryota > Metazoa > Arthropoda > Malacostraca > Decapoda > Coenobitidae > Coenobita > Coenobita brevimanus. Next base: position 11,762,069 of record NC_137066.1, read on the forward strand.
CGCATCCAGGGGGAGGAACGCTGATTCGCGCCCGAAGGCCAAAGGGAAAGCACTATAATGTGATTAAAGATCTGCAGTTTCCCTTTGGCCTTCCGGCGCGATTTAGTGTTCTACGCACTGGAATCCTTCATGTCATGGATAATTCTTTGCAGAAGGCTTCCCATTGTGCGATCTAGTAATTATGTTGCATCTAAAAATAATTTCACATATTATTTGTGTGTGTGTGTGTGTGTGTGTGTGTGTGTGTGTGTGTGTGTGTGTGATTTTGTAAACTACAAACAGAGCAGAAGATATACCTACTAAAACAAACCATATATTTTCATTTTACTAACTTCCTATCTACGTACGGTTCACTTTTATCAAAATATTACTATGTCCACATCATATTATTCAGCTTCATCAGCCTTTTCTCCACAAGACGACTCTCTTAAACTGTTAAAATCTCTGAAGGCAGCACGAATACACCCAGTTTGGATGTTCTCGGGTGATTTATTATGTAGCTGACAATGGCTGGGTAAATTAATCATCACCAGAGATATTGCAGGTATTATAAGTGATAAATTTGTAAGTAACCATGGTATTAATAAAAACTGAAATTTTTCCCATATCATGATATACTGTAATATCTTCTCTCTCTCTCTCTCTCTCTCTCTCTCTCTCTCTCTCTCTCTCTCTCATGTCTTTCCATTTGTCTCTTGCCAGCTCCTCATATTTCTACTCATTTTACAGTTTCCTTTCCCCCACCGTAGCTAATCATACCTTAATCCTTCTCTTTATGAGAGAGAGAGAGAGAGAGAGAGAGAGAGAGAGAGAGAGAGAGAGAGAGAGAGAGAGAGAGGGGAGGGGAGGGAGACTGATCAGGGAAGATGATCATTGATAAGGTCTGAGAGGGAAAATTCGTATGAAGGTTACTTTGGACATGTATGGGAAAGGGAAATGCGAGCACAGTGGTCAAAGAAATGGCCTGAAGCGAGAGATTTTTGCAGAGAACGACTCAGACCAGCGTGTTATCTAAGCCGTCAGGTAAACAGGTTCCTGCCCCAGTTGATTTTTTTCGGAGCCTGGAAAAGTTTTGGTGGTGATGGGGAGGAGGACTGGGAAGAGAGAAGGGGGGGTAGGAGAGAATAGGGTTGAGTGGTTTGAGGTGGGGTAGGGATGGAGGAAGAGTGGAGGCAGTTATAAAGGATGTAGACTGGGGAAGGTATGAAATAAAGGTGATGTAACAGTTTGGGAGATCGTCTGTGGAGAAAAAGAATGGTTGTGTCGTGGAGGAACTGCGTAGGTGGGGGAGAGGGGTGCAAAATTCCTAAAGAAGGAGTGTGGGTATGAGAAAGAGAGAGAGAGAGAGAGAGAGAGAGAGAGAGAGAGAGAGAGAGAGAGAGAGAGAGAGAGAGAGAGAGATGTAAGACAGTGGGATGGGGTATGGTTTGAAGCCGTGAGAGGGTGGGATTGGGGATGGATGTAGGTGTCTGGGTTAGGGGTAGGGTGGATGTGTAAGAGCGAGGGACAGTGACAGGAAGGAGGTATAAGTGTGTTGGACGGGAGAAGGGACACATGCAATAGCGTGGGATGCGAGGACGGTGTGAAGAGATTTGTGAATGAAGAATGGGCGTGGAGGTACGGCAGTGTAGCAGTGAGTGATGGAGGAGGGAAAGGATGATGTAAGAGTGTAGGATGAGAGGGAGAGGATAGGTGTGAAGCTGTGGAATGGAGGGGTGAGGTCTAAGTGTGTGAGATGGGAAGGAATGCATACATTACTGGATGAGGGATGCGTTTGGTGTGAAAATGTAGGATGGGAGATGGGTAAAACTTAAAACTGTGGGACAGAAGAGTAGGATGGGGTGTAAGAGTGTGGGATGAGAGAGGCAGGTGGAAATGTAAATGTAGGATTGGAAGGAGCGAGTAGAATACGGGATGAGGGAAAAATAAGGTGTGCGAGTGAGGGATGGGGGAGGGAGGAGCTGTAAACGTGCGGGTTGAGAGAGGTGGAGTAGGTGTAAGAGGCAGGACAGTGGGGGAGGGGATAGAAAATATGGGTGTGATGGAACAGTGTATTATTGGATGAAAGTGTCGGGTGCAGGTGTATAGGAAGGAGTGGGCTGGTGTTTAGAAGGTTAGGAGTATGTGTAGGGAGAGATGAATACTGAGGAAGGTGGATATGTGAAAAAGAGAGTGTGAATACCTGAATGTGTGTGAGGGGAGGGGAAGTATAAAACTGAAATTTGAGGTGTGCTGGAGAACGCAGGTGGACGTATCAGTGGAGGCGAAAATCTAGGATGAAGACGAAACGGAAGTGTGTGTGGAAGAAAGTTAATGGGTGGGTGAAGATGATTTTTGAGGAAAGGTGAAAGTAAATTAGAGTGAACGTATATTTATGTGGGTACAAGTGTGTACTGTATGTAAAGAGGGTAAGTATGGATAATACAATTTCATGTCTGTTGAGGATCGAATAGTCCATAAGAGCAGCAGGCAAGATTGGATATTTGCTTGTGAGGATGAACGAGAAAAAAAATATTCGGTTTGTGAGTCTGTGCATATTTGATGTGTGAGTGGGTATATGGGCGAGAGTGGAAATTTAGGTGGGAGTGCATGTGTGGGTGCATGGATATGTGGGGCAGAGTGAACACGTGAGTGAGGGTGTAAAGTGAGTGATGTTAGTTAGGGTGGATATTTAAGAGAATTGCTGGGATTACATGATTTAAAGATCTCCTATCACCTTTTGGTCATTCGACCCAGAGGATAGCACATGACTCTTAACCGCGGCTGGCGCCCTTAGGTCACAACACCTCCAGAACTTGATACCAAGGTAGGTAAATACGTATGCCTGTTTTGGGCCACATAAGTGTGAAATTCCCAACCCACCACCAAATAAAGGCAAATCACAAAGACGGTAATTATCACCAACAATTATTTTTCCTCGTCAAGTGTCCTGCTGCAGCCGTAACTGTGTTGGTAACCTTTTGTGCCTAATCAATAAACAGGCAAATTTCCTCGTAGTCACACACTGATCTCCCGGCCTGGTTTCCTAGCACAAGAATCCAACCCACGTCACGATCACCAGTTTGTTCAGACTCATTTGCTCAGATAGATGTATTCTCGTTGGCACTGAAGGCCTTGCAACTCTTCTTTCTTATTGATCAGCAGTTCATATTCAATCGAAACATTTCCATCCCTAATAACTGTTTATTATAGAAGCATTTGGCATAAATACAGTAAATGTAACTATTTATCAATGGAACACGGCAACAACCGTTGTAAGTTGGAAGATGACATCCATTTCATTGACTCTAATTCAATTAAGATTTCACACGCCACTGGCAAACTCTCCAGATATCGGGGGGTTAAGCAAAGTATCCATAGAGAATGACGTGTTACGGAATCGTCTAAGCTTGTGAATATAAGACTCATTTAACTGAATTCACACTGGCTTAGGAGATTTTGTAGCATCTTTTCTTCAACATTAAAGTTTATAAAGTACCATATATCTTAATATCCTCCTGTGTGTTACTGATGCAATTAATGCTAATGATACATGAAAAAAAAGTCGACATTAAAAAATATTTCGGTGTCGATGAAGTGCCACGAAATCTCTAATACCGATGGGATTAATAACAGTGTTAATAGTTGTAGCCTCAGGTTCATCAGAAACTTGAACCACCGGACTGCAATTCAGCATACTTTTTTGGGAGGACAGGGATAGGACTGATGGACGTTTTTAAAACTGGATAGTGGAGCCGCCCATGAATATCGGTGCCACCACTTGAAGGCGTCCATCACCGGCACCAATGAGAACATGCCTTAACTAGTACTTTGATGACGGCACCTTCATACGTTTTGGTGAGCGTGTGTGTTTTAGTTCACGGACAAGTAGGGGCTGATCACAGTTTTCCGTAAGATATTATCACATAGCTTACAGTGTGGGTATGCTTTACAACTATACCCGTGTAAAAGGTGTCCCATCCTGTAGTAGAGTAATCGTCTGAGTAAAATTTATCGAGGGAACACAACAAAACAGAATATACTCAGTGTGAAAAGGTTATGCAATTAACTTATCACTCAACTATCCTAACATGAATACTTTACAATCCTCCTCCTCTTCGTCCTCTTCCTCCTCCTTATCATCATCATCATCATCATTTATCTTCGTTTAAATATTACCAGTGTAAAAGCTAGCTATTTTGTAATCTGGATGTTTTGGTGTTTCTCAAAGTTAAACTTCTTCTTACCATATCACATTATTTTCATGTCCACATCTGTCTGTCTGTCTGTCTGTCTGTCTCTCTCTCTCTCTCTCTCTCTCTCTCTCTCTCTCTCTCTTTCGGGGCATTAAGGCGGCCAGATTATGAAAATAAAATATTTGAAATTTAAGAAACATATGCCTCTTAATCCTAACCTCGTCACTCATTTTTTCTCGCTAATGTTTTTCGTTGTCTACTATTTTTTCCCTCCCACCTCTCTCTATCTCGATAGATAGATAGATAGACATAAATAGACTGATACATAGATAGATATGTCTTTAAATTTGTCTCTAGTCAGTTCTCATAGTTTGGCACAGTTTACGAGTACACGTTTTCCTTTCCCCCACTATCGCTTATCATCTCTTAATCCTTCTCTTTAAGAGAGAGAGAGAGAGAGAGAGAGAGAGAGAGAGAGTCTTGATCTGGGACGATGATAGTTGCTTAGGTGTGCGTGACTTCCGACAGTGAGTGGAAAAGGAAATATGAGCACATTGGAGAAAGAAAAGAATATTCCTGAGGCAAAACATTTTTGGGAAGACCAACACAAACCAGCGTGTTATTTAAGCCGTCAGGTAAACAGGTTCCTGCCCCAGTTACTGACTTTTTCAGAGCCTGGAAAAGATTTGGTGGTGATGGAGGAGGAGGACTGGAAAGAGAAGAGTGTAGGGGAAGGGAGGGTTGGAGGAAGTAAAGAGGAATAGGGATGGAGGAGGAACGCAGGCTGTTATAAAGAATGTAAGTTGATGAAGCTAAGAAATGAGGATGGTGTATGAGTGTGGTTAGAGCCTGTGGAAGAAAAAGAATGGTTTTGTCGTGGAGTGACGCGCAAGTTGGGGAGATGGGTGTAAAAGTGTGAGATAAGTTGTGTGGGTATGAGAAAGAGACAGGGCTAGGGGGTGTAACACTGTAGGATGGGGTAATTCGAAGGTGTGAGCGAGTGAGATGGAGACGCATGTGTTTGGGTTAGAAGTATAGTGGAGGTGTAAGATTTTGAGACAGTGGTAAAAAGGACTCATAAGTGTGTGGGATGGGAGGAGGGACATATCTAATAGTATGGGATGGGGGAAAGGTTAAGGAGGTTTGTGAGTAACGGATGGGGCTAGGAGGTAAGGTAATGTAGCAGTGTTTGATGGAGAAGGGAAAAGACGATGTAAGAGTGTGGGATGGAAGTGAAAGATAGGTATGGTACGACAAGACTGTGGAATCGGGAGGGTTGCGGGAGTGTAAGAGTGGGATGAGAGGAAGTGGATACCTTGCTGGATGAGGTATGGGTGAAGGTGTAAGAAAGTGAAGGGATGGGTGAGATACAAAAGTGTGGGACTGGATTATGGAAGTAAGTGTATGAGTGTGGGATGGAAGGGAGAGGGGAAATTGCAAAAGTGTAGGATTACAGGGAGGGGGTAAGGTATGGGATAAGGGAGAGGTGAGGTGTACGAGTGAGGGATGGGAGAAGGGGGAGCTTCAAAACCTCGGGATGAGAGAGAAGGGATATGTGTAAGAGCGAAGGACAGTATGGGAAGGGGTGAATTGGTGTTTAGAGAAAGAAGAGAATATGTAGGAAGAGACGAGTTTCTGAGGAAAGTGGATATATGGGAAAGAGAGTGTGAATACTTGAATCTGCGGGGGGGCAAGGGAAGTATAAATATGAGGAATGAACTGTGTTAGAGAACGCAAGCGGATGTATCCGTTAAGACGAAAATCTAGGATGAAGAGGGAGTGGATTGGTCTTTAAAGAGGGAAGAGAATGTGTAAGGAAAGATGGATTTCTGAGGAACATGAATGTGTGGAAAAGAATGTGAATACCTTAATATGTGTTAAGGGATGGGGAAATGTAAAGTTGAGGAATGAGGCGTGCTGGAGAACGCAGGTAGAGGTATCAGTGGAGGCGGAAATCTAGGGAGAAGACGAAACAGAGGTGTGTGTGGAGGAACGGTTAATGTGTGGGTGAAGCTGATTTTTGAGGAAAGGTGAATGTATGATTAGAGAGAGTGAATGTATATTTATGTGAGTACAAGTGAGTACTGTATGAAGACACGATTAGTATGTGAATGATGATATGGATGATACAATATGTAGCCTAGTGAGGATCGAATTGAGGATAAGAGTAGCGTGCACGATTCTATACTTCCTTGTGAGGGTGAGAATAACGAATTTGTGAGTCAATGGATATTTGATGTGTGAGTGGATTTGCAGGTGAGAGTGCACGTGTGGGTAAGTGAATATGAGGGAGAGTGTGAACATGTGAGGGAGGTAGTAATGTGTGTGTGATGTGAGTTAGGGTGTATATGTGTATATAAGTATGTAAGAGATGAGCTGGGATTAGATGATCTAACTAGAAATTTCTTCCTTGTCCCATGGCCACCCACAAAATTTCATCAGAATCCGTTTATAACTTTTTGAGTAATCCTGCTAACAGACAGACAAACAAATAAATCAACGTGGGCAAATAATAATAATAATAATAATAATAATGACAACAACAATAATAATAATAATAATAATAATAATAATAATAATAATAATAATCAAATAGTAAATATAATAAAGTAATTATCAGGGCAAATATAAAGGATTTGTCAGCTCGGAAAAGGTGTGTGATAAATGCAAGTGACATACAAATTGCTAGAGGTTGTTTTTATGGCCTTTGTCTTGAAGGGGAACCAAGTTAATATCCCAAAGTGTTCTACATCAGCATTAAAGAAGCTGAGAAAAAATAGAGATATTCACATGACCAAGGCAGAAAACTCTAATGCGATCATCATTTTGGATAACAATGTTTATACACAGAAAATGATCTTCTAAGTGATGAACTAACATATGAGAAACTTTACAAATATCCCATTGCTAACACAAGCATTTAATTTAGAAAGTAGTCAAAAAGAACTCTCAAAAACACTCCAGAACTGATTAAGAATCTTGCAGTGGCAACTCCAACTCTGCCATACATGTACAGCTTAGTAAAGACGCACAAACAGGAAAAGCCTTTAGGTCCTATCTTTAGCTCTGTAAGTTCAATAGGACACAAATTTTCCAAATGGTTAGCCTGTTGATTGTATCCTCTCGTGGGCATCATTTCAAAGTCCAAACTCAGATGTCACCATGGTGATTTTAAACTTATAAGTTTCGATGTAAAATTACTATTTACTTAAGTTCCAGAAAATGGTGTACTTCCTGATATAAAGGCTGATGTGAGTAATCTCAGTTCACAACTTGAGGGTGATGTTTTCAAAAACCTTCTTCAATTCTGTGTATCAAATAATGTGTTCTCTGTTTTATCGAACCAGAATATGGAATATCTTGAGACTCGTTTTTCCCCGAACTATGTAATTTCACACTTAAACCCATGGTATAGATATGTTCATGTTATTTTAGATATGTGGCATATATATATATTATATATATATATATATATATATATATATATATATATATATATATATATATATATATATATATATCATCCTGGCTTTTCCCACCCTAGTGCAAGGTGAGGAGTAGCAACGTCCAGAAAGCCAAATTTTCCCCAATTCAATAGGCCACGCTTCCATTCACTCATCATTCAAGCCCACGGAATCTTGACTCCATCAGATAGGCCAAAAAAATTTAACCACGTTCTGCAGCTTCACATATACCTATCTGGTAGAGACAAGCCGAACGCGTCAAGTTCAAAAGGGGCGCCAAATCCCTGGTTATGCGCTTCTCTGCACAAAATTCATCCAAGCAGCTCGGTTTCTTGTCCCTTAGCCTCATCAACTTCCATACCTCCCTTCCTCGCACACTCATCCGTCATATCCTTCCACCTTGCTGGCCTACCTCGCCTCCTCCCTCCTTCAAATTCGCTTAGATATACCCTTTTCACCACTCTATTGTCATTCATTCTCTCCACATGTCTAAACCATCTCACTACGCTCTTTGATTCTAGTGTCCACAGACTTCCTCACTCCGCATCTTTCACGAATCACATTATTCCGTATCCTATCCACTCTCTGTACTCCACATACATTCCTCAGCAGTCCCATCTCCAATGCTCTTACTCTCGACTTTTCATTTTGTATGCCACACCATAGTCTCACATCCGTATGTTAAAGCTGACATTAACACTCGTTCATGAAAGCCTCGCACAGCTGCAACACTCAAGCCTCTGTTTCTTATCAAGGCCTTCATTGCATCAGCTACTTTCTTTCCTTGTGTCACTCTACTTTCCACTTCTTTTGCACATTTTGCTCTCTTTTCTGTCGCTGTACCCAAGGTATGTTTTGAACTCTCTCATCAATTCCAGTCTCTCTCCATTCACTGTAACATCACACTGGGAGTCACCTTCTCTCTCAGTAACCATCACTTTATTCTTTTCTACATTTACTCTCAAAGTTTGAAGCTCACAGACATCTACAAAACTCTGTACTAGCGTACCCAGCTTCTGTCGGGTATTTGCAAGTAGCACTGCATCATCAACAAACAACGAATTTGGGTTATTCCGTCCATCCATTCATTACCAACGCTATCCCTCTCTCCATTACTCTTGTTTGTACTTCTTTCATAACCCCATCATGGGGACATCACACCATCTTGTTGCATGCCGACAGCGATCGTGAACCATTCACTTAGATGCCCATTAACCATTACACAAGTTTCACTACCATTATAAAAGCTCTTGACGGCACCTAGCAGCTTACCATCTACACCATACATGCGCAAAACCTTCCACTATCCTTCTCTGTCTACTTCTCCGTATATTTTTTCCATTCCATAAATGCCATAAACACCATATGGTCCTTCTCATACGCCTTCTCTACATCTGTCTGACTGCAAATATTTGATCCATACATCCTCTGCTACTCATAAAGCCACCCTGTTCGTCTCTCACTAGGACTTTTGATCTCTCCCTTCATTTCCCTGTAATAATTCTTCCATATACCTTCCCTACCACACTCAATAGACATATGCCACGATAATTCTTGCACTCATTTCGTTCACCTTCATTTTTGTACAGGGGTACAATCACTGTCTTTTTCCACTCTACTGGCACAGTTTCATTCATCCATGCCTTCTTACATATCTCCAACAAGCACTTGATTCCGCTGTCTCCACTACACTTAATCATCTCTGTGTCATGGGGTTTTGGAAAACTTTATATTTCAAATAAATACTTTATAATGTTAACTTGTCAACAGAGACAAGGATGACTTGTGAAAATCAAGCAATGATTACTTTATTTCGGCTTACTTCGCCGATTCTCTAAGGACGAGAATTTATTTACTTTCTCAGCAGTACACAGCAGAGACTAATTACTCACAAATGCTGTTTGTTAGTACTGCTAGCCTCACAAGAAAGTGACTCCACCCCTGACAATCAATAACTAATGCTATGAATGATAAGCAGGTTCTTGCTGAAGCATTAACCCCAAGTTGGCACAACGGATTTAAGTTAAATGCAAAAAGGGCTGGTCTAAGTACCAGTTATGAATAATGCAAAGCATTATGCAAACTAGAAGCGGTAAGTGAAATAAACTTAATGTGAAGAAATAAAACACGAGTTTACATTACATTAAGCTCAAGAAAAGGAACTGTAAATTTATTAATTACAACGAAATAAAATTTACGTTACATGAGTCTCAAATGAATTCAAAATAACAAGGAGAATACACTCACTCGCTCATTCAAATGCTAACACTTAAACCTACGAAAAACGAAAAGAAATAATGGTCAGTAAAGGGGGCTAGGCGGGATGAACTGGGACATCGTTAATTAGGAAGGTCACTACCACACACGCTGAACCTCTGCGCCAAATCACTGTCTAAGTGGAGATTCAGGAACTCGCTGGACAACGGTGGTGCTGCTCCACACTGGGCCCGAATGAACCTGCACTCACGGCGTCTTAATCCTGACTGACTTCAAATTATGAGAGGGGGCGAGGGATGGCCGTATTGCTAACGGCCAACTGAAATAATGTGAGCGATACACACCCACAATAAATCATTCAGCGAAAGCGCCAATGTCGCACGCAAAGACGATCACTTATGAAACAGTGAAAAATGTTCTGAAAACACTCCCGATCAGGTGAATATGGGGACGGTTAAACTGAGCGATACACAATGAGAATTCCACTAGAATTTGCGGTTTTCACTCCGATGAAAAAAATGTTACGAATTTATAAACACGCTCGCGCCAATTCGTGACATTACGCCCCATCAAAATCAATTTTTTTTTTCCTTCAGGAAAAAAAAAAATTTCAATATACATACATATAAATCCTAACTCAGTCATACAAGATTCACAGTGTGGTATGTGTGCTATCCTGCTACAGGAGAAAGTCACAGTCACCAGTGAGCGAAAAAAAACTTGCATTTACATTAATAGAAGCAAGCTTGAGGAAAAAACTCCGTGATGACGGTGAAAAATCCTGTACTCAGGTCAAACTGAGCGAAAAGTTTGCTACATTTACATTAACAACTAATTGTTATGTAGTGTGATGTATGTAATACATGGTGTAGGTGTGACAGTTGTGGTGTAACTGTGCCTACATGTAAAATTATATAATACAAATTAATAGTAAAGAGACGATGAGGAAGAAGAGAAGAGGCGGCAGCATGTGGCAGCGACAATCAGCTGATCTGCACGACAGTGCTGCACCCGCCAGCTGCACCTGCGAAAGGAATCAAGGTGGAGCATCAAAAGTGTCATTTCTCTCTCTCTCTGTGCCTAGCAATCAGTATTTATGTTTATTATTAACCAGGAAACATAGTCTTTGAATTTACAAATCTCTCAGAACCCTTGTAGTTTACTGGTTAACCTAGCATTATTAAACAGGAAACATGCCAGTTCTTGAATTGCTCAAATTTCTCAGAACAGGCAGTTTACTGGTTAACTTGACATTATTAACCAGGAAACGTGCCAGTTCTTGAATTGCTCAAATCTCTGAGAACTGGTAGTTTACTGGTTAACCTAACTCTACACTTACGATTAATGACAGGAAGCTGAGAATCCCTACACAATCTCGGGCAGGTCACATTTTAACACCCACCGTGGGTGTGAACACTCATGTGGATAATGTGCATTCTCCGGGAATCCTATCGAGAAGGACCACAGTTCGAGACACCACAAGGTAATTCATATGCAGCCTCAGATTGTCCTTACGGGGGTCTCAAACTTCCCCTTAACCCTTTAACCGCGGGCTTGTTTTGCTTTTTCTTGTGGCTCCCGCGGGCATATTCGCGCTTCGATAGACTCTCTAAAAATATTAGCCAAAAATCAGTTATTAGTCCTAGAATATTAAAATCATATATGCTTATGGTACATACCTTCAGCTTTCTCCTGGGGTGTTTGTTGAGCCTTCCTCGAGTACCATAGGACTTGTGGAGACCTCTGAAGTTGGGTAACAAAGTCTCCACTTTACACTTCCCGACAACCCGTAATATGATGACCACAGTCTGATATTATCACTAGAAACACTATTCTATGATTCTCAAATAGTTTGGAATCCATACTCCAAAAAAAAAAAAACACTGTGTAAGCAATGAAAATTACGAGGGCGTATGACCTTCCCACTTGCGCTAGTTCGCTGCTGGTGTTCTGTCATTTATTATTCATAAAAACACTCACAGTTTATATTTCTATTACTATATAACACTTATATATATCAACAGTCTTTATCCATAAGTTTCCTTCAGTAATAGTAGTTTATTGTCACTGTAGGCATTCAATTTCTTTCAGTAAAATACGTAGCATTCACTTTCTCGTCCTGTATATTAGCATTGAGAGTGAATGTCACTTTCACCTTCACTCTCATAACAAATAGTATTCATACATGCTAGAGTGAAACTTTCACTTTCATTACTCCTAGGGTATATACTCGTATTCTTTTAATACTACTCATTTACATTTCTATTTAAGTTCTCTATTTTATTTACGTTATTTACATTTCTATTTTATTTACACTATGTTATGCACTGTCACTTAAAGTAACTTATAAAACTATTTTCCACTGTTCACGTATATGTACATTCATTGCTTTCACTTGCTGTTTACACATTATTTACACATTATTTACAATTTCACTTGCACTGTTTTACTCAATAGAAAGATCGTAGTCATTCTTTTATCAATTGTCAGCCCTTTACCTCTTTCCACACGAGGTTTAGTAGGGGGTAAAGGTCACAGGGCCCTTTGCATGGGGCTGAAAAACGGCGGAAGTTAGCAGGAGGAAATCAGACATATCGTCACTTTGAAAGACGACAGTGAACTGATAGTGGTGGCCTCCTGCCGCCTGGCTTGGCTGAGTGCAATACTACCAAGTTTAGCCTTGTGAGACCTGCTAATATATAGCAATGATATGATTGGCAGGAAACCAAGACAATACATAATAAATTAGGTAGTTCCAGGTGAATGTAAATATCACTTAGGTTTCTCCCTTCCCTCCTTATATGTATATTTATTACGAAAATAGATTATACGGCATATTTCAAGGGGAAATAAACAGCGAAAATTAGCGAACGAGTGCACGTGAGGTGTTGTCAGGTGATAATTAGCCAATTCCAGGTGTATGGCACTATCACTTACCTTATTTCTTTTTTGTATATATTATTTGGTATAAGAATAGGGCATAGGGCTTATTTCAATGGATGAAATCAGTGGAAAATTCCAGGGAAGATTTACTTAGCGTAGAATACAGTGTGGTGGCCTGCAATAATTAAGTAGTTCCAGGTGAATGTAAATATCACTTAGGCTTCTCCCTTCCTTTCTTATATATATTTTTAATACGAAAATAGATTATACAGCATATTTCAAGGGGAAATAAACAGCAAAAATTAGCGAACGAGTGCACGTTAGGTGTTGTCAGGTGATAATTAGCCAATTCTAGGTGTATGGCACTCTCATTTACCTTATTTCTTTCTTGTATATATTATTTGGTATAAGAATAGGGCATAGGGCTTATTTCAATGGATGAAATCAGTGAAAAATTCCAGGGAAGATTTACTTAGCATAGCACGGCCGGGCAGGCGAGAGGATAGGGTAATGGAGGGGAGGTAGGGAGGGGAGTCAAGAATGGGGAGAAATGGCTAAATTGTCAACAATGGATGAGAGTACAGATGAGATTAGGAGTGCTGACTAGTGTCGGACATAGGCAGTACTGATAAATGATAGAAGCCACCACTTGAAAGCCCGGGTGAATTCAAAATAACACAGAATCACAAAAGTGACACCCCACGGTATGATCCCTTGCTCCCAAGCATCACGAAAGTGATGCCCTGTGGTTAAGGGGTTAACCTATGATATACATGTATATACAGGTCCTGGACGTAACGTGTCCTGTGGGACCAACGGGCGAGACGTCAGCAATTACTGGTACACTTTTAACTAGGAACCAGGCTGGTCCTTGGATTACTCAAATCTCTGAGGACACCTGTCTTACAGAACCCAGCATACAACAGTTGCCCGTGTTAGTCAGCAGTTAGCAGGCGAGACATCAGGTCTGCGCCTACATTATCACTTCCCTTGATGTATCTCACAACAAGGTTAAACTGTTGGAAATACAGTCTCCAGCGTGTCAATCTTGCATAAACCGACTTAGTCATGCTGAGACTAGTGAGTGGCATGATCAGTTCCCAGAGTGAATGGTGCTCCATATAAATAATAGTAATATTTATTAACACCATCTACCATGGCCAAGAGTTCCTTCTCAATGGTACTGTAATTCCTCTCGGCGGGTTTTAGCTTATGGCTGTGGTATGCCACTGGAAAGATTCCACCTTCCGATTCTTGCATTAATACGGCACCTACTCCATCTTGTGAAGCATCAGCGCGCAGTATGAAAGGTTTATTGGAATCAGGCAACTGCAAGATAGGCTTCTTACACAGCATGTTCTTAAGGGCAGCAAAAGATCTCTCTTGCGCTTCTCCCCATTCAATGGTGTTTGGAGCAAATTTTCGTAGCACCTCGTACAACGGTTGGGCAATGAGAGCAAAGTTGGGGATAAAACTCCTATAATACCCCACTAGGCCAAGGAATGCCCTAACCTGTTTCTTGGTCACGGGTCTCGGGGCTTCTCTAACCTTCTTTATCTTGTCACCCTGACACCTGCAGCAAATGTTACCAACAATATGTTCGAGGAACTCCACCTCACTGTGAGCAATTTTACACTTGCTAGGCTTCACAGTCATGTTGAAACTCTGGAGTCTACTGAAGACAATTTCCAAGAGTCTGAGATGCTCCTCCAACGTGGTGGAATGAACGAGGACATCATCAACGAACATCTCTACTCCTACAATATCATGGAGCACTTGTCTCATGGCACGATTGAATACTGCTGGGGAGATGGTAAGTCCAAATGGGAGGACTCTATACTGATACAACCCCCCAGGAGTAGCATATGGCAGTGAACTGATGGCTCTCGGGGTGAAGGGGAATCTGAAAGAATCCCTTCGCCAAATTGAGCTTTGTGAAATATCGTGACCCTGCCAGCTTGGAGAAGATGGCAATGTGGTCAACCATCGGCTCAGCATCCACTTTGGTGATTGCATTTAGCCTCCTATAGTCGCCACAAATCCTGACTCCACCATCCTTCTTACGGACTACTACCATTGGACTACAGTAAGGAGATGAGCACTTTTCAATAATACCTGCAGTCTCCATGTCAGCAATTTCGTTGTCTGCTGCATCCAGTAGTAGCATGGGAATCGGATATGGCTTGACCTTTACGGGAGTATCGCTGGTCAACTCAATTTTGTGACAATCAGTTTTTGCGAGTCTAGGTTGGTCGGAGAAGACATCAGCATACTGACAGAGCAGTGACCTTATGGCATTCTGATCACCTAATGTTAAGTCAGTGTTAAGTAAAACATCTCTGACAGTCTCCTCCTGACGGGACTGAATGGTTAAGGGCTCGTCATCATGGTCATCAGCTGGGATCACCGCGGCTGCCCCAGTTTCTTCCAGTGGCTGGTCACTATCATCAGGTACTCGTAGGCCAGTCTCCTCGGGGTTTGACTCATGAGAAGCCTTCAACATGTTAACGTGGAACCTTTTACGAAGATTCCCCATCTGAATTATGTGGCTGAGGTCTGAAATGCGCTCTACTGCATCAAATGGACCCTTCCACTGTGCCAGCAACTTGTTCTTGGCAGTGGGGAGTAACACCAAGCACTTATCGCCTGGAGTAAACTTCCGAAGTTTTGCCTTCTTATCATAATAGGCTTTCTGAACTTCATGCGCCTTGATCAATTCTTCCTTAGCTAACTCGTAAGTCGACTGGAGGTGGTCAGCTAGATCAAGGACATAGGTGTACACTAGGTGGTCTTGACTTCAGGGTCAGTTTCTTCATCGTCCCATAACTCGCGAAGGACCTGAAGTGGTCCATGGACCGACCTTCCATGCACCAGTTCAAAGGGTGAGAACTTCAAGGAATGCTGTGGGGCTTCTCGATAAGCAAACAGAAGAGGTGCAATGAACTGGTGCCATTCCTTTGGCTGTTTGGTGGCCATGCACTTTAACATCTTCTTGAAAGTCCCATTGAACCTCTCACACAATCGGTTACACATGGGATGATAAGGCGTAGTTCGCAGGCCTCGGATGGACAACAACCTGAATGCTTCGTTCATCATTGCAGGGGTAAGCTGCAAACCCCAGTCGCTTAAGGCCTACTTGGGAATACCTACGCGACAGAACACTTCAATCAATGCCTCAGCAACAGTGACGGCCTCTATATTCTTAAGGGCCATGGCTTCAGGCCACCGTGTGCTGAAATCAACAGTAGTGAGGATATACCTTGATCTGTCACTTGCCCTAGGGGAGATTGGCCCAACAATGTCAACTGCTACTCTCTCAAACGGTTCAGAGATTACAGGCATTGGTTTCAATGGCGCAGAACGGACACGTTCCCAGTCAGTGGTAGGCTGACACACATCACAGGAACGCACAAGCCTTTTTATTTCCTGTCCCATTCCTGGCCAGAAAAAGTCAGCATGGATGCGGTCAGAGGTTTTCTTTTGGCCCATGTGACCTCCCATCACTGAACAATGACCTAATTCGAACACTGTCCGGCGATACTTCGCGGGAACGACGAACTGCAGTCAAACCTCGCCCTGGGGTGTTTGTGACTTACGGTATAGCCGTCCTTGCTTGCGAAGGAACCTGGCTTGACCTCCCTGTGAATACTTAATCACTTTACCCTCCAGCTTCTTACGCACTGAGGCACGTGTTGGGTCAGACTGTTGTTCTTGGACAACATCTTGACTACGAATCAAATCTTGCGGCGTTGCGATGGTCAACGGGGTGACACGATTTGGAGCCTTGGCCATGGCTCGTGTTACGCAACAGCCAAAGTCTGAGTAGCAACATCTACGGCTCAACTGTTTTTGACCCCGGGTATGTTGCCGATAATGAGGTCAAACAAGGGCTCTGGCATGACAACAGCATTTGTCAAGCCAGTGTAGAAAGGAGATGCCACCTGGATATGTGCCTCAGCGAACAATCTCATTGATCCATCAATAAGTCTAACTTGGATCTGCTTACCCGTGTACTCGTAAGGCTGAATTAAACTTTGCTTGACAGAGCAACCTGAGGAACCATTATCTCTCAAGACATTTACAGAAACACCTCCCACAAACCCTGGCTGAACAAGAAAGGCCGTGTTACTGGTGGAAGGGCCTGAGGAGGTAGCAGCCAGTCATTGGTGAGACTGCGGAACGAACGATGCAGCCAATGTGGCGCCCTGAGAACTTGATGCCTGAGGGGTCATGCTCACCAGCTGAGGAGCTGGAGTATTGACCACCTTTGGAGGAGGGTTCACTGTCGCTGGGGAACTAGTGAACTGTGAAGTACCTGTACTGGTGGGGTTGGCACCACTGTGCGCTTGTTGTGGCATGAAGGCTGCATTTGCATCCTGCCTCCGATACACTAAAGTCGATTGTCCTGACTGAGGGTTACGTGGTTTGTCCTTCCCCGGCTGCTGCTTGAAATACCGGTAGTGCTGCTGGTTAGGGTTCTGCTTGTCATACCTCTTCCACTCAGGTTTCTGAGTGTTTTGCCCCTGGTCCTTCTTCTGCAGTTTGCTTGGACCTTGGCCATTACTCTGAGAATGGCCTTGTTGCTGGGATTCAGTCTGAGATGGTTTCCCAGATTTATCAGTTTTCCTGTTCCAGGTATGCTGCTTGCGAGATTGATACCCGTATGCAGCGAAGAATGGATCAGCCTTCTCCACCATTTGGCTAGCATCTCTTACCTGGCAGATCTTAAGCTGAGCCATAAGTTCAGCAGGCCATGACTTTTCTAGCTGCGTGCATAGCATAAGGTCAATTATCCCCTCACGTGTGGAAGGAGTTTCATCTTTCTCCATCCACTCATCTAAGTAAGCAGTAAGCCGGTCAAGAAACTGAACAGCAGTCTCTTTTTCTTGTAAACGCACCCTCATAAACTGACTCTTGGCGTCGTCAACTGTGAAACCGTACGCTTTGACGAGTGCGGCCTTCATCATCTCATACGTGAGATTGTCTTCACGAATTCTGTGGAGAATATCAAGAGCAGGGCCCTCAAACAGGCTAAGAAACTGAAGCCGCTTAGCTGCATCATCCAGCTGGTAAAGCTGAGCCTTGTCTTCAAAACGAGCTATGTAGGGCTCGATTAGCTCGCCTTCCTTGTATGGAGGAAGCTTGATGTGTGGGGTCGCCATAATATGTGCAGGGAGAGCGCTCATGGAACTTGGGCCAGCTGCACCAGACGTGTCTGAAGCCAAGGAATATCGCTTGAGCCTCAGCATCTCAAGTTCATGTTTTTCACGTGCCTCACGCTTGGGACGTTCGTGTTCTCCTTGTTCTCGCTCGTATTCACGTTCTCTCTCTCGTTGTTCTAACTCGAGTTGACGTTCTCTCTCACGTTGTTCTCGCTTGTATTCGCGTTGTTGTCGCTCTTGTTCTAACACGAGTTCGCGTTGTTTTTGCTCGTATTCATGTTGTTGTTGCTCATGTTCACGTTCTCTCTCACGTTCCTCGCATTGTTTTCACTTGTGTTCACATTCTCTTTTGCGTTCTTCACGAGCATCCTTCTCACATTGTTGCTCGTAACTAAACCGTGAGTGGACGTAGTTTTGGATTTCTCGGGGTCGCTAAACCCCATATCTCTAGCTTCCTGGACGTAGACGTTGGTAGACATGATGCTAAGTCAATCTAAGTGAACTAGAGACTAAGTACTGAATGCTGTTTTGCAGAGAAAGATGCCAATAACGAAGAATAAAGAATATAGGCACAGGTTAGTGGTGACCAGTTTTATGTAGTTAAACCGGTAAGGAATGAAAATTAAACAAACAACTGACTGTGAAAACCATTACATAAAATTAATAGAAATGAATCAATAATCACCAGTAAGATAGTGCCTATAGACTTTAATGATAAATACCTAAGTATGAGTGAGTGAGTATTATCTCGTGAATAACTTTAGAGCGAGGTGTTAATATCCTGGAATGAGGTCACCACATGTCATGGGGTTTTGGAAAATTTTATGTTTTAAATAAGTACTTAATAATGTTAACTGGTCAACAGAGACAAGGATGACTTGTGAAAATCAAGCAATGATTACTTTATGCTGGCTTACTTCGCCGATTCTCTAAGGACGAGAATTTATTTACTTTCTCAGCAGTACACAGCAGAGACTAATTACTCACAAATGCTGTTTGTTAGTACTGCTTGCCTCACAAGAAAGTGACTCCACCTCTGACAATCAATAACTAATGCTATGAATGATAAGCAGGTTCTTGCTGAAGCATTAACTCCAAGTTGGCACAACAGATTTAAGTTAACCCGAGGTGTCCCGTTGATGTATGGGTACGTTGCAACATTTTCCATTTGCCAGTCCCGTCGACGTACTGGTACGTCGTGCAATTGCAAGGTTCATAATTTGCACAATTTTCAATTTTCACGCGTGATTTTTTGTATGTATACATGAGAGACCTTCCTCTATTTCTCTGCAAGATGCCAAGCAGGGACAATGCCTTACACCGCATAACCTCCTCCCCCCTGCATGCCATTGTCTCGGCAATTCACCTGTTACCAATAAAGACATTCAGGGCCAGAGTGATTCCCCAGTCGATGACAATGTGGAGGACAAAGTTTACATAGCATTAGAGGAAGAAACAGTCAGAAATGATGATCAGGTAATGTGGCAAAAAAAGGTCAGGTATGGTGATGAGTTAGTGAGTGAAACAATGCTTATAATGCCTATATTACTGTTTGAAAACCATTATACTCTCGTACTGCATATAAATGATTGGCGTGAAATAGTTACCCTCCCATAGAACTCATTTTCTTTGGTGCCAGCCTGATAGAAAACCCAGCAAGGTAAGGAGGTACTGCTACATGGATCGAGCATTTTAAACCTCAGGTGAGCGATTTCAATATGAATTTTTGATGTTTCTCATCAAAAGCGGAGGTTTTAGCCCAACAAAATTTTTCGAAAATACCTCAGGATTGGGGGGTGTCGGAGGTGCGAAATAGCTCGGGACGTGATGGGTTAAATGCAAAAAGGGTGGCCTAAGTACCAGTTATGAATAATGCAAAGTGTTATGCAAACTAGGAGGGGTAAGTGAAATAAACTTAATGTGGAGAAATAAAATACGAGTTTACATTACATTAAGCTCAAGAAAAGGAACTGTAAATTTATTAATTACAATGATATAAATTTACGTTACATGAGTCTCAAATGAATTCAAAATAACAAGGAGAATACACTCACTCGCTCATTCAAACGCTAACACTTAAACCTAGGAAAAATGAAAAGAAATACTGGTCAGAAAAGGGGGCTAGGCAGGATGAACTGGGACGTCGTTACTTAGGAAGGATGCTACCACACACGCTGAACCTCTAGCCGAATCACTGTCTAAGTGGAGATTCAGGAACTCGCTGGACAATGGCGGTGCTGCTTCACACTGGGCCCGAACAAACCTGCACTCATGGTGTCTTAATCCTGACTGACTTCAAATTATGAGAGGGGGCGAGGGATGGCCGTATTGCTAACGGCCAACTGAAATAATGTGAGCGATACACATCCACAATAAATCACTCAGTGAAAGCGCCAATGTCACGCGCAAGGACGATCACTTATGAAACGGTGAAAAATGTTCTGAAAACACTCCTGACTGGGTGAATACGGGGAGGGTTAACTGAGCGATACACAATGAGAATTCCACTAGAATTCGCGGTTTTCACTCCAATGAAAAAAATGTCACGAATTTATAAACACGCTCACACCAATTCGTGACACTCTGCACACATCTCATGAACCCCAGCTACTTTCCAGTTTTTATGGCACTTCACAGCGTTCTTCACATGTACGAGTGTCACGTTTCCTGGCACTGCATTCCTTCTCTGCACACCCTCAAAACCAGTCATGTTAACAATCGCTTTGGTCTCCATTCCCATTCATCAGACTTTCAGAAATTTCTTTCCATCTGGTCCTTACTTCATCCCCATGGGTTAATAATCTACCACTAACTTCCTTCACAATTTCACGTTTCTTTCCACCGTCACTTCTACATTTCCGCACTTCTTTT
>NC_137066.1:11787840-11795340 GCF_032717465.1 Coenobita brevimanus
CAAAGGTATCGGATACTCCGGTGGTCATTGCGTGCAGGTAGTGGGCGTTCAGGACCGTGATGTCGAGCAAGTGGAAAAAGAGTTTCTTGTACCACTTCATCGTTGTCCTGGCACAGTCAACACTTGAAATCATCGAGTCTGACTGATCAACTTGCCTCATGTTCAGATTATAGGCAAGTACAGACTCTGGTTTCCATACGTTGCGCCTCCTCTCGCTACGGTGATCCACGGAGTCTGTGCTGTGCATCAAGGGGCTGTGAACAGTTGATAGGAGGCAAACTTCCCTGTTGTGGTTCCACAGGGTTGCAAGGATGTTATTGGCCTGGAAGAAAACCACCTCATTCTTGTCAAGTTTCCTCCCTATCATGACCATATGGCGACGGTTTCTCTTGACTGTACCACAGACTCCGGTGTCGTGTTGGTGGAGGAACCTAGCGAGAAGAGGGCTAGTGTACCAGTTGTCCAGGTACAAAACATGACCACGATGAAGGTACTCTTCTATCATTGTCTTCACCACGGCCCCAGAGAGTCCTATACTCCGATCTTCTATTATATCTGTCTGTGCGCCCGTGTACAAGACTATGTCTTGCACATAACCAGTCTTACAGTCACACATAACAAAGATCTTGAACCCGAAACGGTGTCTCTTGCTGGGTATATACTGCCTAAAGGAAATATTGCCTCTCCACAACACAAGACTCTCGTCTACGACGAGGTCTCTGTAGGGATAAAATGAGGAGCGGAACATTTCCCGTAAATGATCAAATACCAGTCTAATTCTCCTCATTTTATCGGTGTTATTTGCATTGGCTGGATCATCTTCATCAAAAAAGTGGAGGCGGCCGAGAATAAACTGAAATCTATTACGACCCATCACCTTTCCAAAGAAAGGTGTTAGGATGATTGGGTCCGTTGTCCAGTAGGCAGGAATTTGATTTTTCCTCACCACACCCATCAAGATTACCAGGGCAAAAAATAGGAACATCTCTGATATAGTCACGAGAAAGTCATACTGTTCTGCATGCTTGCTTGTGGTTCCTAGGCGTTCACTTTCAAGGCGCTGGGATTGTGAAAATATATTTGTCTGTTCTACTATGCGCCCAACAAACGCCTCATCAAAAAACAAGTTGAAAAAATCTAAACGTGACGACCCAGCATTTACACCTGGAGCCGTGCAACCTGACCGCCACTCCTCAGTGAACTGGTGAATGATGGGAGTAAAATTACTCCCATCCTCCCAGTTCCACGTGACACCACCGTCTCCAGCCACGTCACCATCGTCCCCTTCGTCAGGGTTGGGAGGTGAGGGTGGTGGGGGAGGTTAGGGAGGTGGAGAGCGGCGCCTCTCATCACTCGCACTTCTCTTCCCTCTCCCTTTTCCTTTGCCCTTTCCCATCCCTTTCTTCCCTTTCCCCACATCCTGGGGCTGTGGGGAGGAAGTTTGTGAATATTCAGGGGCGAAAGAAGTGCTGGGGAGTGACTCAACCTCCTCTCCCCTAGGCCTACGAGCACCACGTGCTCGTGCTGCCTCCCTCACACCACTGGCCCCTTCACCCCGCACTACCCCCACACCACTCTCACTTTCACCCCACGCTGCCACCACAACACTTTCCCTTTCTCCCAGCAATCCCACCACACCACTTGCTACTTCCCCAGACAAAGTACTTGAACCATACCTTAGGTGTCGTCTTGCCCCACCTTCTGATCCACGTGGTGATATTTTCTCCTTTCCCAACCACTCGGCGATATCACGTCCTAGGCCTCCGTCATCCTCATCGTCCTCATCCTCGTCCTGATCAGAATCGTGATGGAGAGATAGCTGTGCACGTGGTTGGGGAGCAGGCTGGCCTTCCCTTGCCTTACGGTATGTCACATACCACGCTTTTCGGGGCGAAGGGACCTCCTCATCACTGCTACTTATTTCTTCCTCTGGCTG
Organism: Coenobita brevimanus; assembly: GCF_032717465.1. Lineage (NCBI taxonomy): Eukaryota > Metazoa > Arthropoda > Malacostraca > Decapoda > Coenobitidae > Coenobita > Coenobita brevimanus. The sequence continues at coordinate 11,789,777 of NC_137066.1, forward strand.
GACGTAATCGCGATCCACCACATCATCATCGAGTGGAGAATCACTGTCTCCAGTGAATGCTTCCAGGACGGATGCAATTTGCTCATCTGAGAGACCTTTCCGCGCCATGTCTGACCTGGGTCACTGCTGGCAGGTGAGTGACTGAGACAAGGGCGAGCGCGGGTCACGCGGGGTCTAGGACGCTGCCCGCCTGGCGGCAGGTAGGGGAGGCTTGGGTACCCGGGCGAAACGAAAATCTCGCGCGAATTTTGAAAATTGTGGAAATTATGAACCTTGCAATTGCAGGACGTTGAAGTACGTCCTCGGGACTGGCTGTGACAAAACGTGAGGACGTGGAAGTACGTCTTCGGGACGGCGCGGGTTAACATAGCTTATGTCTGAAATGGCGGTCATGTGAGTCTCCATGCCAAAAACTGGGCTGCAGGGGTACCCGACATTCCCCGGATCAAAATGGCGAACACTCTGCTGGTGACCTCAAGTGACCCAGATCTGAATTTTGACCCCCCTAAAACCATCTTTGGGTCACCCTGATTCAGAATGTATATGGGCTTGGGGTCTTTGGCCCTTGGTTTGTCCGTCACTGAAGGACAAACAAACAAACAAATAACAGTGTGGCTGTTTTAAATGTATATATATATATATATCTATATCTATCTATCTATATATATATATATTTTTATATATATATATATATATATATATATATATATATATATATATATATATATATATATATACCTCTCTCTCTCTCTCTCTCTCTCTCTCTCTCTATATATATATATATATATATATATATACAATATATAATCTCTCTCTCTCTCTCTCTCTCTAATATTTAAATGTGTAAATATCATGCATATTAATTTTTAGATTTTACAGCCACAGACCACCAAGAATACCATTCACATCATGACAAAAGAAGTTGGTGACAATTAATCAGCTTTGTTTGTTATTTTGTTTTTACACGCTGTCAATGCACAACCACATGAAAAGTCTGAAGAATCTTATTACTCATAATAATTATCTTTGAGGAGAGAGAGAGAGAGAGAGAGAGAGAGAGAGAGAGAGAGAGAGAGGGGGGGGGGGTAGGATATACATGATGTAGTGTTCCCATTCGCCCGTATCATCAAAATCCCATCACCATAAATTGTTTTTGGCAATATCTACGCACGTTCAACCCCTTTGCTTTTCTTACTTTCCAATCCCTCGCTTCCTCGCTCACCTCCATGCCTGTGACTCTCCACCCCCTTACTTTCCCCGAACCTCACCCCATACCTCCCGCTTCATCCCCTCACCTTCAATGCCCAACCTTTTCTTTCACCTTACTGCCTTCCCCTCTTCTCCCTTTATTTTCTATCCTCTCACTTCCTTCCACTACCTTCTTAACTCATCCTCCTCTCTTCCTACTCCCTTCTCTTACCTCCCTCTCCCGTTCCTACCTCGATTTCCCTTTCTTACCTCCCTCACTCTTACTTCCCTCTCCTTATCCCTTTCACCTCTCCCCAAGCCTCTCGTCCCAGGCCCGTAATCTTCCTCCACCAATGATATTTTCGTGACGCGGAACATCTATTACTTTATATTCATGAATACATATTGATTTATCTACAGTAACTATTTCTGTGTGTGTGTGTGTGTGTGTGTGTGTGTGTGTGTGTGTGTGTTCAATACTTTCACTGCAAGCTGTATCGTTATCTTATCACACACACACACACACACACACACACACACACACACACACACACACACACACACAAACTTCTTATTATGTATACAGATACAACGATTTCGTATACTCCCAGAGTGCTGATGAGCAAACTCTCTCTCTCTCTCTCTCTCTCTCTCTCTCTCATACACACACACGCACACTAACATACAGACACGCATTCACATACACAAGCACACACACACTGGGCAATCTTCTACAAGCACGCACACACACACACACACACACATACATATATATATATATATATATATATATATATATAAACTCATCAGCCGTTTGAGTGTCCACTGCAAGACCGGCCTATACCAGCCGAAGTGGGGACGATACAGCCAATGTATCTCTACCCAGTGGCTTAGGCTGTCTGGCAGAGATTGTATGTAGGGTGAGAAGTGCTTGTAAGTGTAATTGTAGTGTTGGAGTGGCTTTGGATGTGTGTGTAGTCTGTGAACCAAGTGTAATCGGCCCGCGCAAGCCGATTGGGTGCAAGCATACTTTACAGTATACGACACTGGTTCAACCACAGCACTCCTTGTGTCCACCAATGCAGTACGTGGCCAGAAGAATGCTCCCAAAATTTATTATCCTGGCGGGGCGCGAACCCTCGTTCTTCGGTGTACGAAAATGCACATTTTACCACTGTACAGTTACCTCCACATCTAACGAGTACAGCGGGTGGTGTGTTTGGTGAAATGTGGCACCACTGTTTGTTTACATCGTAGTAATAGTAAGTGAATGGGCAGACCCGGCAGAGCTTCCCCCCCGCAACAGTATCTAGTACCCATGGAGATAATGTTCTATCTAGTACCACAGAAACAATGTTTTATCAAGTCATACTCTGTCTGCAAATACAAGTGTTTGCCACGTATAGTGGAAGGTAAAGATAAAAACATTCAGGTAATGTCATTGGATCCCATTGTTTCTCTGACAGGAGATAATTGTGAGGCGAGATGGAATAGAGGGGAGGGGGACAGGTAGTGGGGGAGCTTGTATCTAAACTTTGTCGTGTTTCGTTTAGAATGATGAAGGGTGTGATTACACAGATGATCTGAGGTGATCTGTAACTCTGTATGCAAAAACGAGTATTGTATGAATTTTGGAGTTTTAATGTTCGTCTTACGCCGTGGTGAACAACTGCAGCTGAGCATAAATATTAGGAGTGATGTCCGGTGCCTCGAAACGTGATTCACCTGAGTCTAGTGAGTGTGCGACTCAACTGTGGTAAAATTTTTGTGGCTCTACCAGGGTGGCCATAAATGATTCATGATTATGCAGGTGACAAAACGGTCATGTCATGTTGTGCATCATCCAGTCTGTTTTATTGTGAGGAAAACAATCATTATATTCGCATACGATTGTATAAGTAGATGTCCTGTTGCATAGGATTATAGCTGCTTTGAGTGCTGGACAGCTATTACCTTTTTGTGCGAAAATGTTGTGCAGTCATCATACTGATGGATCACGCGGAGATAATGAGATACCGTATATGCATAATGAATGGATATCTTGTATTATACTAACTGAAATAACGGTGTTATGGATGTTCAGTCCACAAACGATGTCGCTTTAATCAAGGTGCTATTTCATTAGCCTGAATAGCTGACACAACATCCACAAACATCGATCATCGTTTACTATATTCTCTTTAAAACATTCATACAATGGTTTTCATACAAGTATTGCACATTTAGGCCCTCCTTAGCTCCAGACACATTATGTTATTTAATAGTGTGTCTACGCTTACGCACTGTTCATCCAGAGGGAGCAATATTTCCTTTACCAGGCATGTCTGTCTGTTGTCTGCCATTATAACACAAGCTTTTAATATGTGGCCACGGCTACACAAAGTCTATTGGTGGCGTGGTGTTGCTGGCAGAGTGTAAAATTGCCTATAGTCTACGTGTGTTTCTGCAGGCAGTCTGGTAATACACGTCACCAACTTATTCACACTCCTGCCAAGCTAGCAGCCAAAGTCGCGGTTTTAATGACTATACTGACTGACCATTGAACACTCTTTCACCTCCCGACAGTCTGAACGAGGTCCTGTTTTCATCCAATAGAAACATTAAGTATTACAGTGAACTGTGCAATTTTAAATGTAAAGTAAGGAGTGTTTTATGCACCGTGTCATCATAAAGGCTTATACAGTATAACAGCCAAGGGAAAGCTGAACTTACGGCGGGATAAATGTTGAGTACTTCTGGAGCGTCCAAGTAAACGTAAGCAACATTGGTGCGCCAGCACCTGGATGGTAAAACCCAACCACCGTGCTTTAGGCAAAGTACCCACGGGATCTGAAGCTGCCCCACGTCATCCAGTAGACTGACACGATGTCATTGATAAGGCTGCAGTCCCGTTGTAGTGATGTGAAATGATAAGGAAGTCAGTATCAGTCTCTTTACCAATTATACGAGGAAGAGCCTGTATTTTGTGTGTGTGTGTGTGTGTGAGAGAGAGAGAGAGAGAGAGAGAGAGAGAGAGAGAGAGAGAGAGAGAGAGAGAGAGAGAGAGAGAGAGAGAGAGAGAGAGAGAGAGAGAGAGGGAGAGATTCTCTTTCTCTCTCTCTCTCTGTCTCTCTCTCCAGACGCTTATATATATATATATATATATATATATATATATATATATATATATATATATATATATAAAGAAAGAGAGATTTTTTTTTTCTCTCTCTCTCTCCCTCTCTCCAGGCGCATTATACTATTTAATCTTGTGTCTACGCTCACACACTGTTCATCCAGAGGGAGCAATGTTTCCCTTACCAACATCACACATATGTTGGTGATGACCCTACTCCCACCTGCCCACCTCCTCACTCGCTCTCACTCCACAACAGTCCATTTCCACGCACATCTTGCCACCAAGCAGGGAGGTCAAGCTATCCCACCGTCTCTATTCCTGCAACATTTTCTTCCTCTTCTAATACCCTGTTCCACTGACCAACCCCTCATGAAGTCCCCCCTTACCTACCAATTATTCTATTTTATTTCTAACTGCCTTGAGAATATCGTTTTCAGTGTTCAGCGCCATGCCACACGGCATCACAGATATTTGTAATATCAAAATCTTTTGTCGAACTTGAGATTATTATGAATCTCGTATGATGGCTCTAAACAACTATAGCATGACAACGTTTTGCTTCCCATCTACAGTCACCACCACCACAATGCCCGGTACACATTACACGTCGTGATATTTTAGGTCCTGCTTCCCTTTGTCCTACGACTGATGTACTACTTGTGTCCATTTTCTGTCGCTGAAACTACAGGAATAGTATCGGGCCAGTATTCACTGTTGCAGAGAGAAGGACCACCCTATCCTTCCCTGGGACTATTACGTCGTATTGCAGCAACTTGTTATGACAACATGAATTCACCAGTCTGTCTGTCTGTGTGTTTCTCTCTCTCTCTCTCTCTCTCAAAGTACAGGCTCTTCCTCGTATATATATATATATATATATATATATATATATATATATATATATATATGAAGCCTCTGTGGTACAGTGGTAGAGTGTGTGTTTCGCACGCTGGTGACCGAGGGTTTGCCTCCCACCAGAGTTGTAAAAACACTGGGAAGCGTTCACCAAGCCATTTGCTACTTTGGCGGACACAAGAGGTGCTGTGGTTGAACCAGTGTCGCATACTAGTATCCTTGCACCCAATCGGCTTAAGGCGGGCCGATTACACTTGGTTCACAGACTACACATACATCCAAAGCCACTACAACACTACAGTCACACTCACAAGCACTTCTCACCCTACATACAGTCTTTACCAGACAACCTAAGCCACTGGGTAGAAATACATTGGCTGTATCGTCCCTGCTTCGCTAGGGA
>NC_137066.1:11797840-11969298 GCF_032717465.1 Coenobita brevimanus
CCCATGCTATACAGTACAAGAAAAAATGCAATAACACTTATATTCAAATTACACAGCTGCTAGATGGTTGGAGACTTCCTGAGCACTCACAATAATAACAACTGTACAGGGAAGGACAGAGATGTGAACAAAATGAGGAGTAGATCTAAGTGGCAATTAATGTAGAGACTGGGCTCATTATATAGGGGCCGGCAGAACTTGATACAACTTGTAAGAAGGACGCGCAAATGAAGCCATAGGGGACAAAGAGTTGACAATCCTGCTCTGAACAACAGAAAGAACGACTTACGCTACTATAAGGGTAGAAGGGAGGAATGAGGTAGAACACGCTCGTGATCAAACATGCAGCATACTGTACGTTAGAATTACACAAAGGATGATGAAATCATAGGCTATGTAACACCTCCCCACAAAGAAAAAGAAATTTACAAAGGAAATTTCTTATTACTCTAAAACAATCTGTCTAAAGTCTAGATAAGCAATCTGCAATAACATTTTCTTTCCCCTTGACATGTTGTATGTCTAATGAATACTCTTGAAGAAGTAGACTCCATCTTGTCAATCTCTGATTTTTATCTTTAAACTTACTAAGGAATTTCAGTGGGTTATGATCGGTATAAATGACTATTGGGTCAAAACCAGAACACAAATAAAAAGAAAAATGCTGTAAACCCAAAATCAAGGCCAAAAGCTCTATCTCAATAGTTGAGTAGTTCTTTTGAGGTGGAGTGAACTTCTTACTGTAATAAGATACAGGGTGTTCAATACCCTGATCATCCTCTTGCAGCAAAACAGCCCCAGCTCCTGTATCACTTGCGTCAACAGCCATCTTAAAAGGCTTAGCAAAATTTGGAGTAGCGAGCACTGGCTGACTTAATAGGATAGCTTTAAGTTTACTAACAGAGGATTCATAGTTATCGGTCCAAACAAATTTAACTCCCTTTTTCAGTAGGTCTGTAAGTGGTGATACAAGAATTGAAAAGTTAAGAACAAATCTCCTGTAATAACCTACCATTCCCAAAAATCTTTGTAGCTCTTTCCTACTTTTAGGTCTGGGAAGATCACTTTTAACCTGAACCTTAGCTGCTGGTGGTGCAACGTGTCCATCACCAATTACGTACCCAAGGTACTGAACTTTAGCTTGACCAAACTCACACTTTGATAAATTAGCTACAAGATTAGCCTGAACCAAACGCTCAAGAAATTTACTGACATGCCATAGGTGATCTTTCCAGTTGTCACTGAAGATTAATACATCATCAATATAAACAACACACCCTGCCAAACCCTCTGTTACAACATTCATGAGCTTCTGAAATGTGGCTGGTGCATTCTTCATACCATATGGCATTACAGAACATACAAAAGTCTTTCCTAGTGTTACAAAACATGAGATCTCCCTAGCACGTTCAGTCATGGGTACTTGCCAGTATCCCTTTAACAAATCAAACTTACTTATGTACCTAGCCTTTCCAATCTTGTCTATGCAATCTTCCACGCGAGGGAGAGGGTAAGTGTTTGTTTTGGTTATCTGATTAACACATCTGTAGTCGATGCAAAGCCGCTGTGACCCACCTGGCTTAGGGACTAGAGTGACAGGAGAACTCCACTCGCTCTGACAGGGCTCAATCATCTTGTGGTCCAACAGGTGGCCAAGCTCCTTCTGGATGAGAGGAACTTTCACTGGGTTCACACGGTAAGGAGGCAGTTTAATTGGCTTTGCGTCTCCAACATCGACATCATGCATCAACACAGTGGTTCTTCCTGGAGTGGCACGGAACACTTGCGGGTACTCCTGCAGTAATGCCGAAAACTCCTGCCTTTCCTCGGGAGCTAGATGAGAAAGCTTAGTCTGGAGATCATTCATGATATCAGGATTCTTCCCGAAAGTATCACTCAGGCTCATGCTGCGTGGGAGAACTTCACTTGCAGACTCGGGTGGAACAGCTACAGTGCAGACTGGGTTATTTTCGTCCCGCCTGTGATATAACTTTATCATGTTGATGTGACAAAGTTGCTTGTTCTTTCTACGATCTGGTGTGGCGATGACATAGTTGACATCACTGAGTTTCTTCTCCACGAAATAAGGACCACTAAACTTGGCTTGAAGAGGTTGCCCATGCACTGGTAGCAGAATCAAAACTGATCTCTTGGCTGAAAGTGGCGTAACCTGGACTTCTTATCATACCAAGTCTTCATCTTCTCCTGAGCAGCTCCTAAATTCTCTCTCACCAGCTGTAAAGCAGTGGACAGCCGTTCTTTGACCTTCATCACATACTCCAGCAGGTTGACGTCATCTTCCTCCGACAGCCAGCATTCCTTGAGTAACTTAAGGGGTCCTCTTACTTCAAGGCCAAACAGTAGTTCAAAAGGTGAGAAGCCCAGTGATTCATTTGGAGATTCTCTTGCGGCAAATACAACGAATGGAAGACCTTTATCCCAGTCTTTCTGATGTTCCAAACAGTATTTCTTGAGCATCGATTTGAGTGTTTGATGATATCTCTCCAACACTCCTTGGGTCTGGGGATGGTAAGCTGAAGACGTGATCTTGGTGATGCCCAACTCTTTCAGAGACTGCTTGAAAACATTTGACATGAAATTACTTCCCCGGTCTGACTGTACCTCCTTGGGTAGACCAAACTTTGTGAAGAACCCTAGCATTTCCTTAACCACGTTCTTTGCTGAGATATTTCTAAGTGGAATGGCTTAAGGATAACGAGTAGCCACATCAATCAGGGTCAACACATAAGAAAATCCTGAAGAAGTCTTAGGAAGAGGGCCCACAATATCCACCAACACACGGGTGAAAGGCGCCTCAAAAGGAGGAATGGGAACTAGAGGTGCAACCTTTTCGGTCTGATTACACTTCCCCACAACTTGACAGGTGTGACAAGACTTACAATACCAGGAAACATCCCTGAAGATACATGGCCAGTAGAAGTGTTTCAAAATGCGTGCCACAGTCTTCCTCACTCCAAGGTGTCCTGCCAAACTGGAATCATGAGCCACTCTAATGATATCCTCTTTACAAACACGAGGGATGACAACTTGATGTACAACCTCCCATTCACAGTCGGCTGATGCTGTTGGGGGTCTCCACTTCCTCATAAGTACTCCTGACTTTATATAATAAAAACAAGTAGAAGCACCGGCTGATTCTTCCTCACTGCAAGCAGAGTTAGCTAGACCTTTCAACTCAGGGTCAGCAACCTGCAACTCAACCAACTCTTGACGAGACAAATTATCAACACTACGGGGTACTGCCTCATCTGGTGAGTGGTCCGAATTAGCAAGAAAAGTGTCAGCTAGGATATCATCATCATCATCATCATCATCTAAGTCACCAGTAACTTTAGACTTAGCCCTAGTGACAGCACATGCAGAGAACACATCAGGGACATCACAATCCTGGGTCGCAGCCACTGGCTTACTAGACAACTGAGGAGCTGGACACACTTGACTTCCACCAATATCATTTCCAAGTAAGAAAGTTACACCTGACATTGGGAGTGTCTCAACCAACCCAACCATAACAGAACCATTAACAAAACCAGACTCTAAATTCACTCTGCACAGAGGGACAGAGAAGTAATTATTCCCTACACCTTGTAAGGTTACAGTTTCATCAGAGGAATTAACATTAGAGCCTAGAACACTGGTCAGCATAAGGGATTGACAAGCACCTGTATCACGATATATTTTAACTGATTTCCTGTCATTACTGTCCAGAGGACTGACAAAACCATCAGACAGGAAATTAGCACATGAACTCTTGAGAGTGTCACCCACGTTACTGCTCAAAAGAGGAGCTCCATCATGAGAATTTAATTTACCCCTCAAAGCAGGTTCAGTTAACTCAGTTAAAGAATTCTGGGAACTCTCAAGGGTGGACACTAGACCAATTGACTGAATATTTAAAGACTCCTTTTTGTTCACATCACGCTGTCTCCTGAGACATTTCTCTGTAGTATGACGAAGCTTACTACAATAAGTACATTTACTTTTCTGAAATCTAGAGGTGAAGCTGGTATTTACTTCCTGAGAAACATCATCTTTATTCTCATTCCTGTTACCTGTACTCTGAGTAGAGGCAACGTACTTACTCTCAGCTTTCCTTTTTTCTTTAGAATATCTCTTGTGAGTGAGAACATATTCATCAGCTAAAACTGCAGCATCAGACAAATTATCTATTCTTTTCTCATCAAGATATAGGCTTACATCATTATTAATACACCTTTTGAAGTCCTCCAGCAAAATCATCTGCTTAAATTTACCAAAATCAGAATCCAAATTCTTAGAATTTAACCACTGCTCTAACAGATCTTCTTTGATTTTTGCATACGCAACATGGGATTGCTTTTCTTGCTTATAAGTTGTCCTAAATTTTACTCTATAGGCTTCAGGAACAAGCTCATAGGCATTAAGAATCAAGCTCTTAACTACATCATAATTATCAGATTGATCCTGAGGCAAAGATGCATAAGTTACTTGAGCTTTACCGGTGAAAACAGTTTGAAGGAGTACTGGCCAATACTCTTTGGACCAATTAAAACCTGTAGCTACCCTCTCAAACAACTGAAAATACTTTGTTAAATCAGATTCATTAAAAGGAGGGACAAGTTTAACATTTTTAGCCACATCAAAATCATCAGAGCTAGATGATCCAGTTCCACCTTGTTTCATGCAATACTCATGATCTGCCTGAATCCTAGCAAGTTCAATTTGTGCCTGAGCCTGTATCTGTGCCTCCTGAATACGAGCCTGAGACTCAGTCTCCTTAGTCTCAGACTCAGCCTCCTTAGCACGTGCCTGAAACTCAGCCTCCTAAGACGAGCCTCCTGCAGAGCTAGCTGTAACTTAGCTATTTCAATCTGTGTTTGCTCATTTGGAGGAGTTACATTAAACAAGCTTTCATTAATCATGCCAACAATTTGATCTTTAGAATGATGAGAGTGAACTGCAATTCCCAATTGTTGAGCAACAAGCTTAAGTTCATTCTTTGTTCTGTTTTCTACATCACACACTGTTTGCACATTTGACAAAAAATCTTTGGCTTCATCAAGCGTAGTAATAGTAGACATCATGAATAAATCACAGTCACAAAATATCAAGCAATATCCTTATGATAATATCCTGAATATCCTGATAAGAGGTCGCCAAATTTATGTTACGGAACAGAGAAAACTGTCCCGCAAAGTTCCAGGTTCAAAACAAAAGTTAGGTAAAATTACAAGTTAAAGTTTAATGCTCAAACTAACAACAAAACATTCAGGACTCATAAGGATAATGTAATGGAAAAAACAGCTTAAATATATGGTTAACTGCAACAGCCTTTATTAACACGAAATTAGCAAGTGTAAATTTATCTAAGTCAGCCCTGATAAAATGAGAAAACCGGATAATGCTCAGTGAATGCAAGATATATTATTACAGATACAAAATATTATTTATAATGGCTGACACCTAAAACACATGAACCACAAAACCCTCACTAGGCCTACGAATTAACACCCCATGCTATACAGTACAAGAAAAAATGCAACAACACTTGTACTCAAATTACACAGCTGCTAGATGGTTGGAGACTTCCTGAGCACTCACAATAATAACAACTGTACAGGGAGGACAGAGATGTGGACAAAATGAGGAGTAGATCTAAGTGGCAATTAATGTAGAGACTGAGCTCATTATATAGGGGCCGGCAGAGCTTGATACAGCTTGTAAGAAGGACGCACAAATGAAGTCATAGGGGACAAAGAGTTGACAATCCTGCTCAGAACAACAGAAAGACGACTTACTCTACTATAAGGGTAGAAGGGGGGAGTGAGGTAGAACACGCTCGTGATCAAACATGCAGCATACTGTACGTTAGAATTACACAAAGGATGATGAAATCATAGGCTACGTAACAATATATATATATATATATATATATATATATATATATATATATATATATATATATCTATTGCCAGACGCCTCAGTCCCGTTTGGGGTGGCCACAAACAAATCGCCTCCAAGTCGCCCTGTCCCCCGCCATTTCACTCCCCTGCTCCCAACTCACACCCCCCTCTCTCATATACCTCTCCACCCCATCCCTCCATCTCATCCTCGGCCTCCCCCTCCCTCTTTCCCCCTCCACCTCACTCACATACACTCTCTTCGTCAGTCTTTCACCCTCCATCCTCTCCACATGGCCAAACCACCTCAGTATGTTCCTCATAACACTTCGTATCACATCCACATCAACACCACAACGCTCCTTTATATCCTCATTCGTCAGCCTGTCTCTCCATGTGACTCCATAGGCTCCTCTTAAATAACTCATTTCCACTGCTCTCACTCTTGACTTGTGTCCTTCCAACAACGTCCAAGCTTCACTTCCGTACGTTAGAGTTGGTATCACAATACTGTCATGTAGTAACTTTTTCACTTCCATGCTCACTTCCCTGTTTCTTATCACTGCTTTCAAAGAACCAGCAACCTTTCTTCCCTGCTGTACCCTTTCAAGCACTTCACCTTCCAAACCTCCATCCTTACTCATCACACTACCCAAGTACTTAAACGTACTCACATTTTCCAATTCCTCACCATCCAACCTCGCTGTACATTCACTGACTTCACCTCTCTCAAAGACCATCACTTTACTCTTCCCTACATTCACCTTTAGATTCCGTTTCTTACACACTCTCCCAAACTCATCCACCAAGCCTTGCAGCTCCCCTTCGTCTTCACTCAACAACACAGTATCATCTGCAAACAACAGCACAGGGAGTTTCCAAACACTATCCTCTCTCACCAGGGCCACTCCAACATCCACTACCCTACCTTGTACCTCTTTTATTACCCCATCCATGTACAGATTGAACAACCATGGAGACATGACACATCCCTGTTTCAAACCAACTTTCAAAGAGAAAAATTCACTTAGTTCACCATCCACACGCACTGCAGCCTTCGCACCATCGTGCATACTCTTCACAGCATTCAACAACTTCCCATCTACTCCATATATTCTTAACACTTTCCACAATCCTAGTCTATCCACCCTGTCATATGCTTTCTCCAAATCCATGAAAGCCGCATACAACTTCTTTCCCTTCTCTAGAAACTTTTCCACTAAAGATCTGAGAATGAATATCTGATCTACACAACCTCTTCCCTTCCTAAAGCCTCCCTGTTCTTCTCCAACTAATTCCTCTGTTCTTTCTCTAACTCTGTCAATAAGTATCCTACCATACACTTTTCCTATTATACTAAGAAGACAAATGCCCCTATGATTACCACACACTTCTTTTTCCCCTTTTCCTTTGTACAAGGGAATAATTATACCTGACTTCCAATCCTCCGGGACTCTACCTTCCTCCCAGGCCAATCTGCACATCTTCCACATCCATTCTACTACTATCTCTACCCCATGCTTCAGCATTTCACCACACACTCCATCAATTCCTGGGGCTTTCCCTGATTTAACTTTCTTCATTGCTTCCACAACTTCTATCCTACTGATTTCTTCCTGTCTTCTCACCTCCCTCCTTCTCCCAGCCATTCCCCAGCCACTTATACTCTCATTACTTCCATCCTCCACGTTCAACAATTCCTTAAAGTGTTCTCTCCATCTGCTCACTTTTTCTCCCTTCTCCACTAGTAATCTACCATTTTTATCTTTCACTCCCCTGCTAACTTCACTTCCACCCTGTCTTACTCTTTTCACCTCTCTCCAGAACATTTTCTTACAGTCCCTCCACTTTACACTCAAATTCCTTCCAAATTCCTCATCCACTCTCTTCTTACTCTCTCTTACTAATCTTTTCACCTCTCTCTTTCTACATATAACTCTCTCTTCCGCCTCTCAATCTCTTCCACGCCCCTATTCCTCATCCATTCATTGTATGCTTTCTTCTTTTGTGCCACAGCCCCTTTCACCTCTTCAGTCCACCACGCTGTTCCTTGCACACCCCTCCGTCTTCTCTTCCTTCCACACACCACATCACATGCTGCACATATTTCTTCTGTAAATATTCTACACACACCTTCCACGTCCCCCATCTGCTCCAATTCATATTTGCCCAATCGTTCCTCCACTTCTCTCTTATACTCTGCCTTTTTCTCATCCTCTTGTAACCTTTCCACTCTCCTTGCAACTACTCCTTCCTCTCGTCTTTCCCTTCTTCTGTTCCTCCATCTTACTTGGACTTTAATTCTGGCCACCACCAAGTAGTGGTCAGAAAGTCCACTCCCCCAACCTCTATAAACTCTTGCATCCAATATACATCTTCGCATCCTTTCATCCACACACACATAATCAATCATTGCCTTCCTTTCATTCAGTTCGCCACCCACCCTTCTCATCACTCGCCATGTATACCTGTGGATCATTTTATGCCTGAAGAGGGTATTGGCTATCACCAACCCCCTCCCAGCACAAATGTCCACTAACGCACTGCCATTCTCATCTATCTCAGCAGGCACACCCCACTCACCAACTATTCCATCCACCTTCACATTCCCAACTTTACCATTCATATCACCAACCAAAAACACTCTCTCATTCCTTCCAAACTTTTCCATGCACACTTCTACATTTGTCCAGAACTCTTCTCTCACTCTTCTAGCACGATCTTGCGTTGGTCCATACACACACACAATCGCCCACATTTGTATTCCAACTTTCAACTTTACCCACACAATCCTTGATCAAACTGATCCATACTGTCTTATGCTCCTCTTCCATCTTTTACTCACAACTATACAAACTCCTTCCTTTGCCCTCTCATTCTCACCTACTCCTGCACATATACCCCATCCATACTCCCATTCTCTCACACTTTCTCCTCTCCATTTTGTTTCAGTTATTCCACATACATCCACTTTCGCATCCTCAAGCACCTGGACAATCTCTCTCTCTTTCACCTGATCATTCGCTCCCCTTACATTCCACGTTCCAATTGCAATGTCCTTTGTTCGGTCCTTGGTCGTCAACGTTTGGTCAGTCCTTGTCCGAGGCTTCTTGTTTGTTTTTTTAGTTAGTTGTTTTCCGGGGAGGGGCACTAACCCTCCGCCAACCCTTTTAGTCGCCTTTTACGACAAGCAGGGATGCTTACATGCATCCCTGACACACACACACACACACACACACACACACATACACACACACACATACATAAAGAAAAATCTTTCTTTTTCATTTTCAGTTGTGAGTGTTGGATCATTTCGAATAGAGAATGATCATTATTAGACCCTACACTCCATTTCAGTTTTTCTCTAAATTTGCCTTTCCACCCCTTCCATTTTTTATAGCCTCTGCTTATTTTGTCTCCCCTCCCCCTGATCCTCCCGATGACTCGACCCCTCCTCTCCCCGGACCAGTTCCCCTCTCTACCCCTTCCTCACACCCCAATAGGAAGTCCAAAATTTTTGTTCGGGGAAGAATAAATGAATGATCAGTCTAGTGCCAGGCAACATAACCACGTGCCACAAAGGCAAAAAAGATAACAGCACAGAGGATGTGGTCATGTCTGTAAACGACAAAGTAAGGGATTGTGGTTATATTTATGAACTGGAAGGACATTGATGTGACGGAGGAAGAACATAAGACAAGTCATAGAAAAAGAGGGAATTTCACAGAGAATGCCACTGATGGTAAGGGCCTAGGAAGTACAGCCAGGTGTGGGAAGAATGTGTGGTGAACATTAGCAAGAAAAGGATATTGTCAATGTATGCGGGAAACGTTAAGCAGTGACTGACATTATGAACAAATGGAAGCCGGTCCAGTGAACAGAAGGTGACCATGTCTGAGTCGAGTGTGACCCAGTCGGAAATAAGCAAGTGCTGTTTCCCGGCACCTGTTTCTGTGACGCAGGAAGGACCACAGTCACAAATGGTTTTACTGACTATGGTTTGCTGTGTGTATCTTGCAACCAGAGGGATTATCAGTTTTTAAACAATATTGCTCTTAATAAGGTTGTTTCTGCTCGCTCCGGTTACCTTTGGTTTTCCTAAGCTGAATAAAATCTTCAGGTATTGGCAGGCAAAAAATTATAAATAACAAGTGGTGCCAGACACAACAAACCTCTCCCAACAGCAGTTATTTTATTGCTGTTAAATACTTAATCATTACTGCCATTTATTGTCAGTAAACAATTAAAGTCTAAGGTAATGGTGCAAATGTTTTCATGTTACACCCACAGAAAATCCGTGATCTTGCATTTGACCTTTTGAGGTCATTCAGGGTCAAAGATCATGGTGCCAAATGAAAGCCCATTTGAGACTTTCTATATCTTTGACAGTAGTAATTATCTCTATCTTCAACGAATTTCAAGTTATAGCCCCCTGAATACCCGTGACCTTAAGTTTGACAGTTCAAGATCACTTAAAAGGTCATGGTACCAATTAATAACCCATATGGGACTTCCTGTATGTTGATAATTATCAATATCTCTCCATCTTCAGCGAGTTTACAGTTATGGCCCCCTGAATATCCGTGACCTTGAATTTGACCTTTCAAGGTCATTCAAGGTCAAAGACCTTCTTGCCAAATGAAAGCCCATATTACGAGATCCTGTATGTTCTTTAATAGTAAATATCTCTATCTTCAACCAGTTTCAAGTTATAGCCCTTTGAAAATCCGTGACCTTGATTATGACCTTTCAGAGTCACTCGATTACCTCTTAAATATAATCACTTTCTTTTAGGACCAGTGCTCACATATCCCGAAAGTTTCATGTAATTTCATTCAGCCGTTTTTCCGTAATGTTGCCAACAAACAAAGAAACAAACAGACGAAGAAACTTAACCAAAAACAATACCTCGCTGGACTCCGTCTGGGCCAGGTAATATAGATTTCCTAGGGGTTCGTGGTTATGAGAGAACTATGACAACAAACATGTTAAAAGTTATTACAGTTAATCTTAAAAATTAACGAATAAATAAATATTTTAGTCCAGCTTCCTACGGACGATATTATTTAGCTAATAAAAATTCACTGCAGCAGAGGGTTAACGGCTGCACTGTGGTGACGTTTGTTTAATTTCATTCATGGTATATCCAGACGGTTATATTCAGGTCTTCGGCAACTGTAATTGCAGGAATTTTAGTTACATTTAGCTTCACTGCTCCTGTGAATACTGAAGGTTGTCTTATATTTAATAAAATGATCAAGGAACACTCAGAGAGTGCAGCACCCCCACTCTACCAGTTGATGTACAAGCCGAATGCTTGGCCTTGTCGAGCAACCTTGACCTTCGACAGATTCCTATCGAAACTGAATTATTCCATTCTTCCCTACCCCATTACCGTTCCACTAACTTTGGTTAAAATAAAATCACATCTATATAATGACATTGCCCGGAGCCAATGACCTTTATCCTTTCGAATCAATGATTAATTTTTCATAGAAGCGATAGTCTATATTTTTGTTCTGGCTTGAACCCTGCCAGAAAGTTTGTTATACATCACATAAAAGCTATTTCAAATGACCTTGCCATGTGATTTTGACCTTTGATCTATTGTTTGCCAAAACAATATGCCAACGTTTCAATTGATACTGAGTGATCCTGAACTCATCCATGAAGTTTGATATAAGTTATGATAAAGCTGTATTAATTATTATGCCTCCACCGATCCATGGTGCAAGAGGCATTAACCCGTCACGTCCCAAGGTTTTCCGCACCTCCGACATCCCCCAGTCCTGAGGTATTTTCGAAATTTTTTTTTTGGCTAAAACCTTCGCTTTTGGTGAGAAACATCGAAAATTCATAGAGAAATCGCTCACCTGAGGTTTAAAATACCCAACCCAGGTAGGAGTTCCTCCTTACCTGACTGGGTTTTCTAACATGCTGGCACCAAAGAAAACGAGTTCTATGGGAGGGTAACTATTTTATCCACTCATAAATGGTATTTATTTATTTACTTGGTACGAATTTATATGTAGTATGAGAGTATATTGGTTTTCAAGCAGTAATATAGGCATTATAAGCATTGTTTCATGCACTAACTAATCACCATTCATGACCTTTTTTTTCCCACATTACCTGATCATCATTTCTGACTGTTTCTTCCTGTAATGCTATGTAAACCTTGTCCTCCACATTGTCATCGATTGGGGAATCACTCTGGCCCTGAATGTCTTTATTGGCCAGGTCACTGGTAACAGGTGAATTGCCGAGACAATGGCGTGAGGGGGGGAGGGGGGAGGTTATGCGGTGTAAGGCATTGTCCCTGCTTGGCATCTTGTAGAGGAATAGAGGAAGGTGTCCCGTGTATACATACAAAAAATCACATGCGAAAATTGAAAATTGTGCAAATTATGGACCTTGCAATTGCACGATGTACAGGTACGTCGCCGGGACTGGCAAATGCAAATTGTTGCAACGTACCCATACGTTGACAGGACGGGGTGGGTTAAGTGATTGGTCTGTCTGTGCGCGCGTGCGTGCATGGGTCCATGCATGCCGTGTGTGCATTCGTGCGTGCGTGTGCGGGTCCGTGCATCCTTAGCATTCTTGTGGCTGTAATGTCTCTTGAACCCATTGATAGATTTCCACCAAACTTTTGTCAATGATGCAGTATGAGGAGATGATGATCCGATTAGGTCAGGAAGGTCAAGGGCTCAAAGTTCATGGTCACATGGGTCAACTTAGTTTATCCTTATGGGAACAATCTCTCTTGAACTCCTCAACGGATTTCGCCTAAACTTTTGTCAGTGGTACAATGTTAAGGGACACTGAAACGATTAGTTCAGCCAGGTCAAGGGGTCAAAAGTCAAAGTCATGTGGGTGTGAGTGGCATATCTCTGTAACCCCTCGATGGATTTCAACCAAGCTTTTGTCAGAGATACAGTGTGAAAGGACGGTGGACTGATTAGGCCAGCAAGGTTGAGGTCAAATGTCTAGGTCATCTGGGGTCGACATTTTGAATCTTTAGTCTCATTTAACCCCTACACCGCGGGCTTGTTTACCAATGACTTGCGTGTGCCGCGGGGTTATTTGGGCTCCGACAGACTCTCAAAAAATATTTGCCAAAAATCAGTTATTAGTCCTAGAATAATAAAATTACATATGCTTATGGCACATACCTTCAGCTTTCTCCTGGAATGATTGTTGAGCCTTCGTCGTTACCGTAGGACTTGTGGAGACCTCTGAAGTAGGGTAACGAAGTCTCCACTTTACACTTCCCGACAACCCGTAATATGATTACCACAGCCAGATACAAACACTATAAACACTATTCTACAATTTTCAAGTAGTTTGGGATCCATACTAAAAAAAAAACACTGTGAAAGCAATGGAAATTACGAGCGCGTCTGATCGTCGCACTGGCACTAGTTCGCTTTTGTTACTCTGTCATTTATTATTCATAAAACCCCTCACACTTTATATTTCTATTACTATATAACACTTATATATATCTACAGTCTTTATCCATAAGTTTCCTTCAGTAGTATTAGTTTATTGTCACTGTAGGGATTCAATTTCTTTCAGTAAAATACGTAGCATTCACTTTCTCGTCCTGTATACTGGCACTGAGAGTGAATGTCACTTTCATCTTCACTCTCATAACTCATAGCATTCAGACATGCTAGAGTGAAACTTTCACTTTCATTACTCCTAGGGTATATACTCGTATTCTTATAATACTACTCATTTACATTTCTATTTATGTTCTCTATTTTATTTACGTTATTTACATTTCTATTTTATTTACACTGTGTTGTGCACTGTCACTTGAAATAACTTATAAAACTATTTTCCATTGTTCACGTATATTTACATTCATTACTTTCACTTGCTGTTTACACATTATTTACACATTATTTACAATTCCACTTGCACTGTTTTACTCAATAGAAAGATCGTAGTCACTCTTTTATCAATTGTCAGCCCTTTACCTCTTTCCACACGAGGTTTAGTAGGGGTAAAGGTCACAGAGCCATTTGCATGGGGGTGAAAAAAGGCCTTGAAGTCAGCAAGAAGAAACATACGTCCCCTCACTTCGGAAGATGAGAGTAAACTGATAACGCAGGGCCAGCCTGGAGGCCTGTTTAGGGGTTATTCAGAGTTACCAATATTGGTTCTTGAAACAGCTAAGTCTAGCACTGATATGATTGGCAGGAAATCTAGACAATACATTATAAATTTGGTAGTTCCAGGTGAATGTAAATATCACTTAGGCTTCTCCCTTCCCTCCTTACATGTATATTTATTACGAAAATAGATTAGAGGCCTACTTAGGAGATATATAATCAGAGCTACCAATGTTAAATCTTGAAACAGCTTTGTGTAGCACTGATATGATTGGCAGGAAATCTAGACAATACATTATAAATTAGGTAGTTCCAGGTGAATGTAAATATCACTTAGGCTTCTCCCTTCCCTCCTTACATGTATATTTATTACGAAAATAGATTATACGGCATATTTCAAGGGGAAAAAAACAGCGAAAATTAGCGAACGAGTGCACGTGAGGTGTTGTCAGGTAATAATTAGCCAATTCCAGGTGTATGGCACTCTCACTTACCTTATTTCTTTCTTGTATATATTATTTGGTATAAGAATACGACATAGGGCTTATTTCAATGGATGAAATCAGTGAAAAATTCCAGGGAAGATTTACTTAGCGTAGCATGGCCGGGCAGGCGAGAGGATAGGGTAATGGAGGGGGGGTAGGGAGGGGAGTCAAGAACGGGGAGAAATGGCTAAATTGTCAACAATGGATGGGAGTACAGATGAGATTAGGAGTGCTGACTAGTGTTGGACATTGGCAGTACTGATAGATGATACAAGCCCCCACTTGGAAGCCCGGGTGAATTCAAAATAACACAGAATCACAAAAGCGACGCCCCGCGGTATGATCCCTTGCTCCCAAGCGTCACGAAAGTGACGCCCCGCGGTTAAGGGGTTAAACCTAAAATGAACCCTGTCATGGAGACTGCATTGCAAGTTCGTGCACAAGGTTTGTTGGAGGCATACCGAGCAACAATTTCCGTCAACAGCTCTAGGTCTGAGTTCTCAGAGTTTCATTTGGTTTACACATGGGTTGAACTTTGACTGTGATCTATGACCATGACCTTTGACTGACAAATCTCAAAACTAAATCCCTTAAGTTTTCCTTGACCCATAACTTTTCCATATACTAGGCGTATATCAGGCCAAAACTGTATGAGTTTACTTTAATTGTCATTTGACCTTTATCTATGACACTGACCTTTGAATCACTGTTCTTAAAATGGAATATTTTATTATTGCTTCATCCTCAACGTTTCAAGTACGTAAGGTAATTATTAGATAATAACTTTTTAATATGTCTTTGCCCACTAGACATGTTCTTTAAAATAATAACAGGTTTCCACTTAGCTGACCTTTAATTGGTCCACCATGTTTGTGTAAAATCAGCTCACGACGGTTTAGGATATTATGTTGGTAACCACTGAGGCATATCGAATTTTAACCATGCTCTGTGACCTTGTCCTTTGAATGTTCTCAAATCTGAATGACTTCTTTCTTGCTTTATTCAAAGCCCTTCCTCAAAGCTTGGTCTAAACCAATGGTTCTTAAACTTCTTTGGCCCCCATTTAGGCATCATATATAGGCATTAGTATAACACAATGTGCAGGATGTAGTGACTGCTGGAGAGATACAGAGCTTCTCACTAAGAATGTCAATCCACATAATGTATATCCACAATCTTGTTGTCTCAGACCATCAAGAATGCTTAACATATGATGTATCTCAAACAATCTCTTTTTAGTCCAGACGACCAAGAATTTCATGACGTACTCAAACACGTGGGGTAACCAGCCCAAGTCGGTTATTCCACGTGAATGGAAATCTACCAGACACTACATCACACACACACACATCCTCTCCAAGCTGTATATAATGTGGGAGAGACTCCCCTGAGGTCAGAATGGGTTGGATTGAAGGCCCGATAACACGAGGGTCAGCTAAGAGGCTTTGCCATCATGCTAAGTTACCATGTAAGTTACAACTCAATATCACTTTAAAATAAACTCCGTTACAAAAGAGTGCTCAAACTCACCTTGCTGATACACAAAGGGGGAAGGTGAGCAAGAGAGCGAGAGAGACGTATCTATTCATTCTAGACGACGACACACATTTTAATAAGCCGAGACAGGTTCACAGTTCTTCTACTTCACTAAAAAAAAAAAAAAACATCAGTTTTTGTGACTTGTCCAGACACATCTCCGGCCCATACATCAGCATCCGGTTTATACATCCTACCAGATTACTGTGCAGTTCTGCCACCTACCCTATCCATTTTGCCCACTAAAAACCATTATGTCATTGTCAACCACACACACAAGTACTTCCAGCCTTTACCTAGGATGAGCTTAAATATAAGTGCACACATTAAGTTGACTTTACCCAAGTATGAAACCATGCAACTAATAAATAAAACAATACAACCTTGGGAAGAATACAGTAGGATTATCTTCAACCCACACCATGTATACAGCCCAACTCCAGTCACCTCTGTAATTTTCTCCATCATATTTGTTATATTACTTTTGGCCATGCACAGAATGTAAGCAAGGACTGCTGACCTCGACTCAGTGTTTAAGAACTGTTCTGTACAAGTGAAACAAACTGAATGAATATTATATATATATATATATATATATATATATATATATATATATATATATATATATATATATAGAGAGAGAGAGAGAGAGAGAGAGAGAGAGAGAGAGAAAAAATGGGTTACACATTACATAGGCTAGAGAGAGAGAGAGAAAAAAAATGGGTTACACATAACATAGGCTAGAGAGAGAGAGAGAAAAAAAAAAATATGGGTTACACATAACATAGGCTTACCAGTACTTTCATTAAATTTGTCTCATATATATATATATATATATATATATATATATATATAGCAAGTCCTTCACAGATATAGTGTATAACTGAGAACAGTAGTCTGCCATTGTAATATTTCAATATTGCTATTATATTTATATATTTATTATACATGTACAGATATATTATGTTACAAATATAATTCTACAATGGCTAAAATTATAATCACCATATTATCACAATTATGTTACTTTTACAACACTATGTATTTCACTTAATTAGCTAACAAACTGATTGTAATGTGTATATTGTATGCATTAATATGTTATGACAGTATTTACTGTCCTTGGCACGAAATCTTTCCGTGACCAAGTGAAATGTATGCATTATAATGGCATTTGTATATATCTCATAATAGTGTGCATGATGTAGTGTCCCCTGGTGACATACTCCGTTTCCCACTCGAAATGTCAATGCACACAATGTATATCCACAATCTTGGTGTCTAAGACCATCAAGAATGATTAACATATGATGTATCTCAAATTATCTCTTTGTGGTCCAGATGACCAAGAATTTCATGATGTATTCAAAAACATGGGGTAACCAGCCCAAGTCGGTTAGTCCACGTGAATGGAAATCTACTAGGCACTTAATCACACACACACCTCCTCTCCAAGCTGTATTTAATGGTGAAGACATTCCCTCTTGATTGAACATAATCCTACTGTATTCTTCCCAAGGCTGTATTGTCTGATTTAATAGTTGCATGGTTTCATACTTGGGTGAAGTCAACTTAATGTGTGCACTTATATTTTAGTTCTTCCTAGGTAATGGCTGGAAGTACTTGTGTGTGTGGTTGACAATGGCATAATGGTTTTTAGTGGGCAAAGTAGATAGTGTAGCTGTCAGAACTACACAGTAATCTGGCGAGATGTATAAACCAGATGCTGAGGTATGGGCTGGAGGTGTGTCTGGGCAAGTCTCAAAAACTGATGTATTTTGAGTGAAGTAGAAGAACTGTCCAATGCATTGATGATGAATGAGTTTACCTGAAGCAAATGTGAGGTTGCAATGATGAGGGATATCGTGATCTTTTATGATAGCCATTTCACATGGGACTGTCTCAGCTGGCTGAAACGTGAAGACGTACGCAGAACAGAGGTGAAATGCATGTAATGACGTGCGATATTTGTGTTTAATTGTTGTTTCACTAATGAAAGTGACAGCGTCCTTTTCTTGGAGACCATGATGACTTCTGTTTTGATGTTTATGGTGACTAATGAGTCATCTTTATTAGAAGGAAAATGGTATACTTGATAGACAATGAAAAAATATTTTATAATGAACGGTACATTTTTTTTTATGTGAGGAAGAAGGAACCAAAGGCAAAGAGCCTGCAAAACTGTTCCTTCCAAGAGAAAAACAAAATGCAATAAAGAGACAAATTCAAGATCCGATCATTTCGAGATGCCTGGACACACTGCGTTTGAAAGACTGGAGATCATAGGAAGCAGGAAATACGGACAGAGGGAGGCAGTTCCAGAGTTGACCTGTTGCATAAATGAAGGACTGGGAGTAAGGATTAACTCTTGCATTAGAGAGTTGGACAGAAAAGGGATGAGAGTTTGCTGCTAGACGGGTGCTACGCCCCGTCGTAGAGGTGGAGGAATGCATGCAGACAGTTTAGAGGATCAGTGACCATTGAAGTAGCGATAGAAAAGAGATAAAGATACAACAGTGCAGCGAAGAGACAGAGGTTGAAGGGAGTAAGTAAGAGGAGGAAAGTTAATGAGGCAA
The DNA here is from genome assembly GCF_032717465.1 of Coenobita brevimanus. Taxonomy (NCBI): domain Eukaryota; kingdom Metazoa; phylum Arthropoda; class Malacostraca; order Decapoda; family Coenobitidae; genus Coenobita; species Coenobita brevimanus. The sequence goes on from NC_137066.1 coordinate 11,816,461, forward strand.
AAAGCCTTTGACTTCACCCTATTGAGAAGAGCTGTAGGTGGGGAGCCTCCCAACACATGAGAGTTGTACTCCACACAGGGGCGGATAAAACCTCTGTATAGAGTCATCAATTGTGCAGGGGTAAAGAAGGAATGGAGTCGGCTAAGCACATCCAATCTCTTGGGAGCAGATTTTACAAGAGATGTAATATGATCTTTCCAAGATAAGTCCCGAATAAATGAAACCCCAAGCATGTTCAAGGATGATGCAGGATTAAGCTGAATATTATTAAACATTAGTGGGTATACCTGTGGAAGATTTTGTCAGGTTGATAGGTGCAAAAACTGAGTCTTTGATGCATTAAAAACAACCAGATTATATTTATCCCAGTTAGAGATACGACCCAAGTCAGACATTAGGTGTGCCATAGCCTCATCCTTTGTTTGTTGAAGTAACTGCTGAGATGGACTTTGAGAGAATCGAATGGAAAGGTGAAGAGTGGAGTCATCAGCGTATGAGTGGATAAGGTTAGATGTACAGCTTAGAAAGTCATTGATGAACAAAAGGAAGAGAGTTGGTGATAGGACAGAGCCCTGAGGAACACCACTGTTAACAGATCTGGAAGAACGATGGCCGCCTACAACAGCGGCTATAGAACGACCAGAAAGGAAGCTAGAGATGAAGGCACAGATAGAAGGATAGAAACCGTAAGAGGGCAGTTTGGAAATTACGGATTTATGCCAGACTCGATCGAAAGCCTTTGAGATGTGAAGTGCAATGGCAAAGCTTTCGCCAAGGTCCCGAAAGGAGGATGACCAGGAGTCTGAAAAGTAGGTGAGAAGATCGCCTGTGGAGCGTCCCTGACGTAACCCATACTGACGATCAGAAAGAAGGTTGTGATAGGAAAGATGCTTTAAAATTTTTCTATTAAGAACAGACTTGAAAACTTCTGAGATACAGGATGTTAAAGCAATTGGACGATAGTTTGAGGGTTGGGAATGGTAACCCTTCTTTGGGACTGGCTGAATGAGAGCAAACTTCCAGCAAGAAGGAAAGGTACAAGTTGACAGACAAAGGCGAAAGTGTTTGCGTAGGCAGGGTGTAAGCACTGAAGCACAGTTCTTGAGAACAACAGGAGGGACTCCATCAGGCCCATATGCCTTATTAGTATTGAGGCCTGTGATGGCAGAAAATACATCAGCTGAAGAAATTTTAATGTCAGCCATGAGGAAGTCAGAGGGGGGAAGTGATGGAGGAACAGCACCGGAATTGTCTAAGGTGGAATTGGAGGAGAAAGTCTGAGCGAAGAGATCTGCTTTATCAGTTGAAGTAATAGCTACAGAGCCATCAGAGTAGAAAAGAGGAGGGAAGGATGATGAGGTAAAGTTGTTAGAAAGGTTTTTGGCAAGGTGCCAGAAGGAGCGGGAAGAATTCGAAAAGGAGAGTTTAGAGCATTTGGTACAGTTGAAATTATTTTTAGCAGAGCGAAGAACAGACTTAGCACGATTCCGGGTAGAAACGTATAAAACATGTGATTCAGGGGTGGGTTGGCTCTGGTACCTTTTATAGGCCCTCTCCTTGTTGCGGACAGCATTAGAACAAGCGTGATTAAACCAAGGCTTTCGTGCATTAGTCAAAGGATATGAGAATGGAATGTATGCTTCCATGCCCGAGAGAATAACCTCCGTAATGCGCAAGGCACACCCAGATGGCTTCCAGCCATGGAAGCAATAATCATTCCAGAGAAAATCAAAGAAGTACTGCCTGAGGGCCTCCCAATCTGCAGCTCCAAAGTGCCACAGACGACGTTTCTTTGGAGGGTCTGCAGGCCATACCGGAGCGATAGGACAGATTAAGGTGATAAGGTTGTTATCGGAGGAGGCCAACAGAGAGAAAAGATTAACAGTGTAAGCAGAAGGATTAGTTGTAAGGAAGAGGTCAAGTATGTTGGAGCTCTCTCCAAGGCAGTCAGGGATACGGGTAGGGTGCTGTACAAGCTGCTCTAGGTCATTAAGGATAGAAAAGGTGTAGGCTTGTTCACCAGGTGGATCAGTGAAAGGAGAGGAGAACCAAAGGTGGTGGTGAACATTGAAATCTCCGAGAATGGAGATTTCAGTGAATGGAGAATTGGATAGAATGTGTTCCATCGTAGAAGTACGATAGTCAAAGAATTTTTTATTGTCAGTAGAATTAGGAGATAAGTAAACAGTGCAGATATATTTAGTCAGAGAATGACATGAAAGCCAAAGCCAGAGTGTAGAGAATTCAGAAGAATCGAGTTCAGGAACACGAGAACAAGATAAGTTGTTGCATATATATACACAACGGCCACATTTGGCTTTGAAATGTGTATAGAGAAAGTAGGAGGATACAGCAATGGGTCTGCTGTCAGTTGCCTCAGACAGCTGAGTCTCAGTTAGATGCTGTTGTGAGTGTTGCGTCCAAATAAGGATAATATAACATCAGATTTCTTTCCTCAAACAAAGGTTTCAAACCATGCTTATGTATGTCTTGACTAAGTATTTGATGGGGATTGCGAATGAGTAGTAAATTAATAGTGATCCTTCTGTTACCAGCATTAGCAATTCCTTTCATGAAAGACTGATAATGAGCTCTAGTATTGTCTAACTGTCGTATTATTAAATTAGTATGTTCCACAATCACTGAGAGGTGTTGGAAAAGTGTATTGTTTCCTCCTAGTGCAATAACTTTCTCCACAGTTCCTAGAGTTAACATTTCTTCCTTTCTTAGGTTCTATACAATCGTCAGTTTTAAGGTGTTCTGGGTATTCGCCATCTTATATGACAGAATTTGTGCAATTTTGTTAAATTTGTTATTTTCTTTCCTCTAGATAATTTTCTGTAGCCAGTCCAAAAATGTTGCCTATAATTGCTCCACTTAGGTCGAACAAACCACGTCTGTTACGTGTATTTGTGATGTCGCTTCCTGTCCTAAGTGTGTTACTCCCACCTGATGGGATGTCCTGGATCATGATGATCATTATGTGCTTAGCCTGTTCTTGCTTCCAGTCAGTTAACTTAATTCAGCCACTTCTCGTGTGGGGTGATCATTTGAGGAAGGGCATGTTAATACCACTTCCGGTGTTAGTGGTCCTAATATTTTCTGTAACATTATTGATAGGTTTTCCCGTATGTCCAAACTAATTTCGGTAATTATTATATCCTGTACAATTGCCGTTGAGGCTGTTGGGGCGATCAGACACCCTTGTCTGATTACATGTTGAGGATGTCAGATGATCCTCTTGATATCAAGAGGAACATCATCCATGGAATAATTTGCCTCATCTTTACCTACCAAAATAACAAATATATGCTAATCCACTTTTTTTTTTAAATAACAGTGCGGAGGAAGGAAAAACACATGAGTAAAAAAAATAATCCAGGGACCAGAGTACTGGTGTCTTTCATTCATAAAATAACTGTAACAGTTTAACTTGAATTGCTGTTGGTTGAAGTTTGGAGGGAAACAACTCTGGGGAAGCGAGTTCCAGTGAGATGTAATTCGGGGAATGAAAGAATTCTGATAGGCAGAAGTTCTGGAATATGGCTGAGTGACGTTCCAGTCATGAACACTGCCAGATGCCCGCCTTGCATGAGGGAAGGCATATAGAGGTGGCACAATGGATGCAATTTCTTCTGAGCGTTTGCCATAAAAATACCTGTAAAATAATGCAAGGGAGGCAACATTCCTTCTTACTTGTAGGGGAGGTAATTTATGTGTAACAGCAGGGTTATTAATAATTCCAGCAGCTTTGTTCTTAATTTTGTCTAGTTGTTTAACTCCTAAACCGCGGGGTTGTTTTGGTGCTCCTTGCATGTCCCACTAGGATATTTGCGCTCCGACAGACTTTGTAAAAATATTTGCCAAAAATCAGTTATTAGTCCTAGAATATTATAATTATATATCCATATGGCACACACATTCAGCTTTCTCCTGGGGTGTTCTTTGAGCCTTCGTCGAGTACCGTAGGACTTGTGGAGACTTCTGAAGTTGGGTAACGAAGTCTCCACTTTACACTTCCCGACACCCTGTAATATGATTACCACAGCCTGATATTATCGCTAGAAACACTATTCTATGATTTTCAAATAGTTTGGAATCCATACTCCAAAAAAGAACACTGTGAAAGCAATGAAAAATACTAGCGCATATGAGCTTCCCACTTGTACTCATTCCCCTCTGGTATTCTGTCATTTATTATTCATAAAAACACTCACACTTTATATTGCTATTACTATATAACACTTACATATATCTGCATTCTTTATCCATAAGCTTCTTTCAGTAATAGTAGTTTATTGTCACTGTAGGCATTCAATTTCTCTTTCAGTAAAATACGTAGAGAGCCAAGATTTCATTTTCACTGTCATAACTTCAAGTATTTGTACTCATATTCTTATATTACTAATTACTTACATTTCTATTTACATTTTCTATTGTCTTTTCAATATTTACACTTCTGTTTTACTAACACTATGTTATGCACTGTCACTTGCAGTAACTTATGAAACTATATGACATTGTTCTATCATAATTACATTCATTGCTTTCGCTTGCTATTTACACATTATTCACATTTTCCATTTGCACTTTTAGAACTGCTTCAGGCTGTGGTAATAAAAAAAGCAGGTAACGCAGAGGGGAACCTGGCACTCAGTGCACTGCCAAGAGGTGCGTTTGTGCTCAGATATGCGTTGGGTGGTATGTGACACACCTGGCACCTGTGGATCGCAGCCTTCCTCTTGGTTGTGGCAGGCATTTGCACCAGTCTGTGCCGATCCATGTACGCCCTCTGCTCAAGTCTGTCAGGAAATCTTACTGCATGGTGCCCTGGAGCTGCTGCTGTCACCCTACCATATCTCTGAAGCAGCTGCTGAACACAAGTCCTGGCGAACAACCTCAGGGAGAAGGACTTGGGTGGCTTTACCTTCATCTTGTAGAGGATGAAGGCGTTCAGCATCGTCATGTCAATGAGATGCAGAAAAACTCCTGTACCACCTAGTATCCTTCCTGAGGCAGTCGATCTCTCCAATCATCATGTCGGACTTGTCCACCAGCCACATGTTGATACTATAGTCTATGACAGCATCCGGTTTCCTCACAGGTTCGCATGTCCTACGATCGACCTTCCCACTGTCTTTCAGTGCCCCCTTGTGTACGATGGTGAGCATGTGCACGACCCTCTTGTCATGCCACCGTATTGCCAGCATCTTCTCAGACTTGCGTAGGTGCACGTCTCCTCACTGCAAGTTTCATGCCTCTGGGAATTTGGGGAAGTGGGCACGATTGCTCTTCACAGTGCCGCAGGAGCTGATGCCGTGCTCTGAAAGGTATTTAGCAAGTTTCGGTGTGGTATAATAGTTGTCAGTATACAGCACATGATTCCCACTAAAATATCTTTCAAGCAGCACTTTCACTACACAGCCTGAGAAGTCAAGGGAGTGTGTTTTGTCCAGATCGACAGTGCTGGCTGAATAAATGACGAAGTCAAGGATGTACCCCATCTTACAGTCGTGCAGTACAAAGAACTTGATTCCAAAGCGATGGCGTTTGCTTGGAATGTACTGTACAAACCTAAGACGTCCTCTGAACAAAACCAAGGATTCGTCTATGACAACCTTCTGAAAGGGGTGGAAGAATGACATAAACTTATCCTTCATTCTGCTCAGAATCTCCCAGATCTTCCAGAGTGGGTCAGTCTGGGAAGGTACATAGTTGTTGGCGAAGTGCAGGTCTCCCATGATGTTCCGGAAGCGATCTCTGGCCATGTAAGGTGGGTGAGGATAGTAAGGGGTCCATGGACCAGTATTTTTCCAACTCATGTTTGTTTGAGTGTGGCATGAGAAGCATGAGGGCGAAGAACACATACAGCTCCTGCACTCCCAGCACTGTCCACTGTTGCATCTTCACTGCACCTGCACCACTGGCAGCACATTGTGATTCGTGCCTGTCAGTCTCATCACATATGTGCTGCATGACTTCGTCATTGGGGAAGGCCAAAAGGAAGTTCACACACTCAGCATCCTCGTCAGGAGTGAAGGCAGGCTGTATCTCTGAGGAACTCTCGTCAAAATGAAGATGTTCAGGGACGATATCAGAACCTTCCGTCCACACGAAGGCGTCCAGGATTCCCTGTCATGGCGGTGTAGGGTGGGTGAGGGTGGAGGGTGGCTGTGAGGCAGACTGGGCTGTTTCAAGGTCACTCTCACTGATCCTAGGTTGCTGTGTAGCTCTAGCAGCCCTTATTCTACTTGCTACTTTACTTTTATGTGTAAGGGATTTACCTCTTCCCCTATGGCCTGCCTTCACTGTAGGTGCTGGTGTAGTCTCCGACGACGAAGACTCAGGAGAAAATTCCACTGAAGATGAGGAAGAAATTAGTGAAGTGGGGCTGGGGGAGCGGGAAGGTGATTCACCTTGGGACTCATGGCGGGCTGGGTCATGCGAGGCCATTGTTCTGGGGCTAACCTGCCGCCTTTTCACTCCCTTCCCAAATTCCTTCCCTTGCTGCACTAAGGGCTCCTTTCCCTTGGAGCCAAGGATAACTTGGGACACTGAAGCACTCGTACTAGGAGTTTCTGTCACAATTTCCTCCCCAGGCTCATCACACGATTCATCCGAAGGATCAAAGTCACTATCCATCATTATCATTGATAATTCTGTCACTTAACATTCCACTGCTGAGTCACTTAGTCCTTTACTGCTTCCCACACGAGTTTTTCTAAGGGTAGAGGTCACAGGGCCCTTTGCAATGGGCGCAGAAGCAGCGGAAATGGCGGGGTGCGTGTGACACATGGTTTCACCTCAGAGGAAGACAAGGAACTGAATGACGCGGCATATATGAGCAGCTAAGGGTTGATAATGTCAATAGGGTGACAGCTGCTAATTTACATGCTATGAAATGATTGGTAGGAAATCTCGACAATACATAAAAAGATAGGTAGTAAATATCACTTAGGCTTCTCCCTTCCTTTCTTGTATATATTTTTATTACGTGAATAGATTATACGGCATATTTCAAGGGGAAATTACCGGGGGAAATTAACGAACGATTGCACATGAGGTGTTGTCAGGTGATAATTAGCCAATTCCAGGTGTATGGCACTATCACTTACCTTATTTCTTTTTTGTATATATTATTTGGTATAAGAATAGGGCATAGGGCTTATTTTAACGGATGAAATCAGTTGAAAATTCTGGGGAAGATTTGCTTAGCGCAGCACGGTTGGGCAGGCGAGAGGATAGGGTAATGGAGGGGGGGTAGGGAGGGGAGTCAAGAATGGGGAAAAATGGCTAAATTATCAACAATGGATGGGAGTACAGATGAGAGTAGGAGTGCTGACTATTGTTGGACATTGGCAGTACTGATAGATGATACAAGCCACCACTTCTAAACCTGGGAGAATTCAAAATAACACAGAATCACAAAAGTGATGCCCAGCGGTATGATCCATTGCACCCGAGCGTCACGAAAGTGACGTCCTGTAGTTAAGGGTTTAATGCAACCTCTCCACACCCACTCCACAAGGGTGGCCAATATTCAAGCTAAGAGCACACATGACTCATAAATTATAGCTAACTGCTCGTCAGTGACGAAGTTACCGACTCTGTACAATTTTCCAAGTTTCTTTGAGGTGGTTTTAGCAAGTGATCTGACATGAGAGGTCCAGCTGAGGGCGTTGTTAAGTGAGACACTGAGAATTTCAGTACTTTTGGATATGGGAATATTAGTAGCATTGAAGGTAATATACGAATCTGGCAATATCTGTCTATTATTAAATTGTATATGTTTAGTTTTACTAGCATTATATGAGACATTGTTAAATGTTAGCAAGTTATGCTAAGGGTAATGATATTGATGATGAACACTACAGTTATGTTGACTTCTTTAATCTTTTTACCCATAAAAGGAATCTAAATCGATTCCTAAGTCATGTAAATGCCTTGTTATGGTGAGAGCTGTATTGGTTGCACCTATGTTTGTTTGGTATGCATCAGCAATTTATTTCGATAAGTATTAATTGTTTTCTGCTTCTTTTCACCGTGTGTACTAGGCTTTTCGGTCATGTCTGGTGTTTTATCATTGCAAGCTAAATTTCTTGAGACCTTTTTTAAGCGATCAATATGAATATGTGTTTGTTCGTCACTCGATAGTGACTTAATCACTACCTTTTTGGCTGTTCTCTTAATGACTCTGTATGGGCCTTCAAATTTCGGTGACAGTCAATTGTCTCTAGTGTGAATGATGCCATAGACAATATCATTTTTTTTTTTTTAATCCGTAGCTTTATTAACTACAGGCACCACAAGGCACCACTGGACACAATGGTAGTGTTACTGTATAGTGCTGTATATGGCAGATACAGATTATAATTGACAAATATTTCATTGCACTTGTGTTCAATAGGCATAACGCCTCACTAGCTAACTAAGCTAATTATACAATTGGTATTAATTGTTTGTGAAGGTGTCATATTGTATTCAGCTAATAATATAATAATGAAATAATAATAATAATAATAATAATAATAATAATAATAATAATAGTAGTAATAGTAATAATAATAATAATAATAATAATAATAGTAGTAGTAATAGTAATAATAATAATAATAATAATAATAATAATAATAGCCGCAGCAGCAGCAGTAGTAGTAGTAGCAGTAGTAGTAGTCGTAATACTAGTAGTAGTAGTAGTAGTAGTAGTAATAATAATAATAATAATAATAATAACAATTACAATATCAACAACAACAGCAACAATAACAATAATAATAATAATAATAATAATAATAATAATAATAACAATAATAATAATAATAATAATAATAATAATAATATGTAATTATAACAAGTAGTAGTATTACATGATAATAATAATAATAATAATAATAATAATAATAATGATAATAATAATAATAACAATAGTAATAAATCATTATCATCACTACACCATCATCATCATTATAATATACAACTACAATAATAATATTATGTTGTTAGTAGAGTGTTTTGGCGTATCATAGTGCTGTAGGTGTTGAGTGTAGGTTAGCGTGGTAGTGGGTGGAGAGCCACCTGTTCCTTCATGTAGGTAGTCCAGCCTTGACTCAGACGTAGTGCGACGTCCGCGGCAGTGGTGTTGGGTACCTTGTGAAGGAAGGCAGTGACGGGGCAGGTAAGGGGCCAGTGATCAAGGCTGGTGGCTGGGGTGTTGCAGTGTGCGCACGGCTCAGCTGGGTGTTCACATTGCTCCCATCTACACATCCAACACAGTGGAATTCTAAATAAGTGTTGCTCTTCAGCCCTGGTAGTGGAGGTGTTGAGAACTGGTGGGTCATATTGAGTGACGGTCCTGTACCACTTGGCCGAAACTGAGTGTTGTGAAGATGTCATGTGTGTGGTAAGTAAATGTTTTCTCTCCTTCTGCTTTGCGTCCTCCTTCAGGTTAGCTCTACTGGGGTGTAAGTTTATGCAAAAGTCGGGATTAGGTTGGGTGCAGGCTGCTCTGGCTGCCTTATCAACAATTTCGTTCCCTGCTGTATTCATATGGCCAGGGACCCAGTTAATGACTATTTGTCTTCCTTGTTCTTGAAGCTACATCAGCTGTGCCAATATGTCTGTAATGAGTGAGATGTTGTCTTTATGGGGGTGTCTGCTGGAGGGCATAGATGAGGGAGAGTGAATCTGCATTGATAATCACATGTTTCTGATGGGTAGTTAGTGCGTGAGTTAGTGCATGCTGGATGGCTACAGCTTCTGCCTGAAGTGAGCTACAACATCCCGTGATTAATATTTTAATGGGAGGGAACGAATCAGTTATGAAATCGGCTCCTGCTCTTATAGATTTGTCGTCAACTGAGCCATCAGTGAAATATATGAAGGTATCGTATGTTGGGAGACTTGCTATGTGCTGAAGTGCCTTCTGTCTAAGGGCTGCTTCCTTAAACTTCGATGTGGGCCAGGCATGAGGCTGTACGTGGCAGGAGATTGTGCCCATGGTGGTAGTGGTGTATACCAAGGGCTGGGTCCATCAGATCCCTTCTGTAATAGTGTTGTTGCTAAGCCAAATGTCCAGAGAGCTTTCACTGCTCTACCTGACCATTTGTCTAGAGGAAGCATTTCTTGCCCTTGCTGAAGTGAAGAGACTAATTTCTGTCGGAATCTACTGTCTTCTGGTGACTGTAGTATCTTCGCAACAAAGTTGGCACACAGTTACTGAGCCCTCTGATACAGAGTTGTACCGTGTGTTGAGGGCCTGTTACACACATGCCATCCAACCATTTATTGATTATGCTGCCCTCACAATCATTGGACTCAGTAAGAACCAGCAAAATTACCTTGAAGTTGCTCAGAATCAGTGTACCCGTGTACTGTTGGGCTAAAGATTCCTCCCTGGGGCGTGCCATTCTCTGGGCAGTAGTAGCCAGAGTAATAGCCTTGTAGTTTGACTCTGGCTTGCCGGCCATGCAAGTAATCTGCCACCACATGCAGAGTCGTCGTTGCATATTCTTCCTGGCTAGGCCATCAAGTATGGCGAGGGGGTTAGCAAGCTTGAAAGCCTTCTCCAAGTCCAGGAAAACTAAGACAGCATTGTTATCATGCACGAGGAAAATTAAGGCAGCAATGCTATGCTGTGTGCTCCGACCCTTGGTGAAACCGTGAAGGTTCTCATGGGGTGTCCCCAGCTTGTATCTTAGCCGAGTGAGCACCTGACGTTCGTAGGTCTTGCACAACACAGATTGAGAGGGATATTGGACGGTCAGAGCGCTTGGAGATGGGAATTCTTTTGCCCTCCTATTAAATAATTCTGTCATTTCTTCCTTGGACATCGTTAACCTTTTCTTTGCCTTTGTGTGTATTTCTTGAAATACACATACTCAAAGTTTAGGATAATCATCATAACTGTATACAGGAATTTGTTAGCCTTTTAACGTCTCGTAAGGGAGATGTTTGTCTGACCCGTAAATGATGAAATGAGGGTGTATCTCCTATAGATTTGTTAATTGCACAATTAACTGATGCTTCAACACTAGGGATCCAGTCAGGGTGTGTCTCCTATAGATTTGTTAATTGCACAATTAACTGATGCTTCAACACTGGGGATCCAGTCATCCCAGTTTGCATAATTTTAATCGAGAATGTGGCGTAGTACATCTATTTTTTTTTTTTTATACTATCTTTCCACCAATCTATTGGAAGCTGGATGGTAGGCCAAGACATTAACCTACTTTTATATTGTATTGTTTACATATTTCTTGAAAATTTTCAGAGTTAAATTCACCACCATTGTCACTTAGTAGCACCTTTGGTGTGGTGAACCTGCAGATAACACTATCAATGGTTACCCGCGCGACTGTTTCTGCTGTTTTATCCTTAACTGGAACCATGACACATATCGTGAGAAATGATCAGTAGCAACAAGAAGATACCGAGTGTGACTGGTTGTTATGGGTAACTTAGGTATATCAACAGCGACAATGCCCCATGGTTGGTTATGTACAAGATATTTCCCAATAGGTGCAGATGATAATGTGTAACCATTGTGTCTTGCACATGACTCACATTTGTCTATGTGAGTATGTATGTCTTTACATAACATAGGCCAATAATATGACATCTGGGCCTGCCTGACTGTCCTGTCCTTGCCAGGATGCCCTGCATGTGAACTATCGGGTATTATCCTTAAAATGCATGGTATCATTGTACTAGGAGTAACTAATTGCCTAATTTTCTTCTATGATTTGGTTGTCCTGGATTTACCCTATATAAGGCATGGATTACCACTGTGAATTCTTTAAGTGGTACGTGTTACTTGGGTAATGGTACATCATCGCCTGACTCGAGGTTAAATATTACTTTAGATCATACTGAGTCCTGTCTCTGTGAGTGTGAGATTTCTTGATTTGTTGGGATCGTTTCACCATTGTTGGAGAGTGATTCCCGTGGACTTATTGTGGCAACACTGGCTGACGGATCTCGCGATAAGGCGTCTGCTGCCTAATTTACTTTACCTATTATGGGGTGAATATTTACATTTTAATTATGGATTTTACATTTCCAACGTGCTTTCCTCCCAGAGAGGAGTTTTTCTTGGAACATGCCCAAGGGAGGGTTGGGGTCTGTGTATAGGTGAATCTCGTATCCATACACAAGGTCACAAAATTTCTGTAGAGCAAATATTACATCTTGGGCTTCTAAGTCTGTTGTACCGTCATTTTCTCTGTCTTTTATTTGTCTACTGGCAAAAGCAAAAACAATGGGTTGGTATTTTACTCATTCATCCTCTTGCATCAGTACAGCACGTAAACCTTTGAGGAAGGCATCTGTGCAGTTTTATGAAATTAGGATAGGCGAAGCAATGTGCACATGTAAGTTTATCTTTTAATTCATTAAATACTATTTTTTGTTTGTTTCTCTTCCCACTGAAATGCTTGTTTTTCAGTAGGTGGAATAATGGTTCTGCTCTTCAGAATTGTTGTATGAAAGTTCTGTAGTAGCCAGCAAGACCTAAAAATTGTCTTACTTCATCCACATTTGTGGGTTCAGGGAAATCCCCTACTTCTTGTGTTTTGTTCTCAGAGGTGTGGATCCTTTGCGCATCTATTGTGTGGCCAAAAAATTTAATTTCCTTAAAGCAAAATTTGCATTTAGAGAGCTTAATTTTTAACCAGCATTGGGTACCTTGTGTAGCTTCTGGTCTAACTCCTGTAGATGTTCATCTATTGTGTGTGTTGCAATTATGATGTCCAAGTACACAAATATACCATCATCTAATATTCCAGACAGTACACTGTTCATTAATTGTTTGAATGTGCCTGGAGCTGCCCTTAATCCCATCGGCATTCTCATATACTGATAATTCCCACTGTCTGTAGAGAAAGCAATGTATTTGCGGGATTCTTTATCTAGTCCAATCGATTGTAGAAAAGACCATATTTGCTGGTCCAATGTTGTGCAGGACATCACTTAACAATGACATGGGAAAACGGTTGGGAATTGTTTCTTGATTAAGTTTGCGATAATCTACAACTGCCTGCATTTCCCCTTTTTGTTTAGGTACAAAGAAGAGCGGTGCATTCCATGCGGATACTGAAGGTTCACTGACCTCCAGACTTAACATTTCATCCACATACTGCTTTGCTAGTGCAAGTTGTGAGTGTGCAACTCTGTACACTGGCACATAGATTGGTTGTGTATCCTGTTCTGCGTTAATATCGTGTTGGAAAAGATCTGGACACCCTAAGTTTTCACCAGGTAATGCAACAATTTGTCGAGGCTTCTATAGTAAATCTAATAAATCATTTTCCACATCAGAATTATCTGAGCAATCCAAATGCTCCTTGATGCATTCACTGTTTGACGAGTTTACTCTCTCGATGCTCCCGCTACTCTCACTTCGCGTATAGGAGCTGGGCAAATCTCTAACCTACAATACAGGTTCCTTTCTTAAACTCCACATCTCCAGTGTGTTTGTTAAAATGACAGTCTCACCCTTGTTATTTAAACGACATAGGGCACCATCTATGAAAAAGCCATTTATTCTAATAGTCTCTTGTAATACAATGACATTACAATTTCTCAGTTTACTCTTAAATGTAACTTGCATGAATGATTTTGGTGGTAAATTTTTATCATAATTAATGCTTCCTGGGTGAGTGAGCAAACCACGATTGGACTGTGGGTGAGGGGGTGAGAGGTCGGAGTCGACCTGTGGCAACTGGTCTAATTGCCTGTTTTCTTTGAGAGATTGTATGTCAGCCTCTACCTTCTTTGTGTTGTGTGTAATCACTCCCGTGACTCTAGTTTTTCTATAATTGTTGGTTGTAGTATCAGGCGATGAAATTTCCTCTATGAATTGGCTGTTGTAGTTAATTCCATTGAAATGGGGCATCAATATTATGTTTCGTGTCTTCATTGCATTTGGTCCAAGCAACATACTTCCTCTAATTGATAATTTTTCTACTACGGAAAGGGTGGTAGTGAATGATTTTGTGGTCTCTGTGAACTTCCTGCTTAACTCAGTCATACCAATAACTGGGATTTCTTTACAATCCACCGTGTATAAATTTAAGTCTGAGTTTTCCACAAACGTCACTTTTTTTTTGTGTTTCTAAAAACTTTTTATAACTCATCTTGCGTTATTGAATTCACTGGTGAGCCTGAATCAAAAATTCAATGAAATCTCTTCCTTTTCGCATACAGCAGAGACCAAAATGCTTTTATTTCCAATAATATTTCCTATGTTTACTATCTGCTTATTTGGTTGTTTTATGTCTTGTCATCTTCTGTGCTGGTACGACCTCTTCCCGACCTATAGATGGCTACCAATTTTTGTATTGTTTTACAGTCAGAGGTCAAGTGACCGGGAGATTTATGGTTCCTGCAATTCAGTTCAAACCCTTTTGCCTGCCGTCTTTATTTTTAATGTAACACTCAGTTATTGTGTGACCAGGATTTGTGCAATAGTAACAGAGCGTGTTACTTGAGTTCAACCTACAAGGTGATCTTCCATTTGTTTGTCTTTGTGCCAACCAATGTCTACTGGGACGGTCAGACTTTTGTACAACCCTATTACCTGGTGTGCGGGAACAAGTCCTTTGCCAGGACTTAACTTATTTCTCCCTGCTACAATTTCTGGCACTTTGATCCCTGTCCTGTTGGCCTGTATGTGAGTCACGCCAGCTATGCTGCAATTAAATTCCACATCATAAATGAAATCAAGTAAACACATCCCTGGATTATCTGGTATGGTTTTGGCGATTTTTAACAATCTGTCGGAAAATTTCCAAAGGGCTGATATGTAGCCAATGATGTCAGCGACATGCACTCGTGACATATGAGGTGCTACCTAAAAGTTCCAGTTATTTGAATATTGTAGGAAAATAAGTTACCTTACCTCCTACTTCTCACTCTCACCTTCGAAGTAGTCCTCTTGGTCATGTATACAGTAATCCCAGCGTTTTTTCCAAGAGTCCATGCATCCCTGGAAGCCTTCAGGTGTGATGGTCTTGAGCACCTCCTGTGATTCTGTCCAGATCTCCTCAATTGAGTCAAATTGACGCCCTTTCAGCCATAAGTTCAGGTTGGGAAACAGGAAAAAGTCACGGGGGGCAAGGTGAGGTGGATAGGGTTGGTGGGCAATGACTACCATGTTAGTGGAAGCCAGGAACTGCCGGACAACAACTGATGTGTGTGTGTGGGGGGGGGGGACATTGTCATGATGCATGACCCAGTCCTTGTTCTTCCGCTGTTCTGGACGTTTGGTGCGGATGTTCTCCCTCAGATGCTGCAAAACTCCACAGTACAACTTTCTGCTGATGGATTGACTGAGCGGGACGAATTCCATGTGAACAATCCCTTGGGTATCGAAGAAAACGATCAATATCAGCTTGACATTGCCGAGAGCTTGACGTGCTTTTTTCGGCCTCGGTGAATTGGGAGACTTCCATTGAGATGACTGCTGCACTGTTTCCGGGTCATAACCATAAACCTATGATTCGTCACCAGTTATGACCTTGGAGATGAAGGTGGCGTGATCTCTGACGTGATTCTTGAGCTCCCTGCAAGCTGCAATGTGATGTGCCTTCTGCTCGTCACTCAGCAGTCTTGGCACAAATTTTGCAGCGATGCATCTCATGCGGGTAAGGGGATGAGTCTGTTATGATGTGGCAGGGGTAAACCAGCTCTGCTGTCAGGCCCTGCTGCGGATGTCACTGATTGCATTGCGCAGTTGACCCTTGTGCGGTGTGGTGCGGTGAGGATCTGTCCGTTCTCCCCTTTGGGGCTAAGATGCGAATGAATGTGTTTGAATGGATGAGTAAATGGGGAGTGTGTCGTTCTGTCTCGGCTACCTCCCTTTCCTTAGGGGAAGCAGCCTAGGTATATAGATAGATAGCGTCTCATGCCCAACACGTCTGACAAAATGCATTGCATACTCCCGTACAGCAGTCCAACAATATCACAGACATCATGGATAGTTCGTCTACGATCTGCAAGGATAGCCTGACGAACATTTCCGACGTTTTCTGGTGATGTTGCTGTTGACGGTCGTCCAGAATGGTCATCGTCTTCAGTGGACATTCATCCTTCCTTGAACTGCTTGTACAAGAAAAATGGTCTGCTTTGGGACATGGCATTGTCACCAAAGGCTTGCTGAACCAACCAGTAAGTTTCTGCAGCCGTCTTGTTGATCTTGGAACAGAACTTGATGATCTTGAAGCAGAACTTGATGCAGATTCTTTGTTCCGTGAGGTCCGCCATTGCAAAACTGCCAAACCACCTACACACCACTTTACAATAGTAAGCATAGCTCAATAACACGTCTGCTCACAGACACGGCCGAGGCCACACTGACGCACGAAGGGTGCTGCTGACTCCTCCCAGTGGCAAAAGGCAAAACTGCACACGGTTGGCTCTCTCTGTTCATATTACCGGAACTTTTGGGTAGCACCTACTGTAGTATTACATCACCTGTGACCCAATTTGAGTGTTCTAGGCTAGCTAAGAGGGTTTTCTTAATAGTGAAAATATCTGCTGTTATTTCCTCTAGATCTGAGCCTGAGTGTGTTTGCCTTAGTAGGTCTACAATTTTATGTAATTCTGGGGTTATACCACTAAGAAAATTCCTGCCTCCAGAGAAGTTCCTGAGAAATTCTGTCTTAAATTTCTCAAATATTGAAGCTCACAACAGCTTGTCTGACTTGAGCAAATTGCCAGCTGGGGATCATTCTTGGCTTATTCTAGCTGAAAAAAAGAAAAAAAAAACAGCTACATTTTTTTTCTCATCTGTAATGTGTCTCCTAATAAAATATTGCTGACACTGTTCCATAAGTGTGTGCATGTCAATCTTGTCTTTTTCAGGACCAGAGAATTCTCAGATCATTGTCTTCATGAAAAATATACACTTGATGTTGAGTATTACTGGATTTTTGTGGAGAAGGTGCTGCTTGCCGCATCGAGTTAGCAGACTTTACAGTGTTTTCCTTTCAATCGTCATTTACAGGAAATTTATATGTATTTCCTAACCTTAATACTCTATGACCTAAGTTATAGTAAGTTAGTGGTAAATATTTAAAAAGTTCACTGTCTACTTCCGAAAATTCTGACCAAACATCATCATTATTTACTTCAGAGTAAATTGCATCTGTTAGCTGGTGTTTATTTTATCTAGTGTGTTTTTTGTTTCCTGATTCGGGTTTCTCCTTGTTCTTGTGTTTCTGATGGTGTTTCATAATTTATATTTGGTTGATCGTTTTCTGGTTCTTGTGTTAGGGTATTTGACACCGCTAATGCTGATTCCTCAGGCACTGATTTAGGCGCTTTTCATTGCATAAGCGGATTACTCACTAAATCACATTCTATATTTCTCTTGATTGCTCAAAAAAATAAAATTATAAAACAGATATGGCAGTGTCTATTCTGTAACTGTCTGTCACTTTGTAGTTGGTAATATTTATGTGAATGATATATATATATATATATATATATATATATATATATATATATATATATATATATATATATATATATATATATATTGTTACGTCCCAGTCCCCACACTGCCACAGGCTCCAACAGCAGTAGTACAGTACAGGATGGACGTTGCCCAGTGAGTTGTTCTTCTATGGTCAGCCTTTAGGTGTGCAGTACACATGATCAGCTGAGATAAAAATAAACACTGGCTTCTTAAAGTTCACTGTCTTTATTTTCCAAATAATTCCACTTAATGCTTTCCAACTTCACTGGTCTCACAAGCACTGGAGCTATTCACACTTTACCGGTTGCAGTTACACTTAATGTTTAACAACACTTCACAGTTGGTACACTTAATGCTTGCCAACACTTCACTTATTACACAAGTACTGAAAATAATCTGCACTGACAGTAATTACACTTAATGCACTTCACTGTCCTCTTATAAACTTCAATAACCCGTCACTGTTTGCCACTGTTTTCAAAAGTACCAAAAATATACAATCTTCACTGACACTGACACTGCACCAAAACCGACTGCACTTCACACAAACTGACCTGAAACCAGACTAAACTTATAATAATCTCAACCCCATCTTATATAAGCTTGCATTGTTCTAGAAACGTCTACATTCTACGAGTATACTCTCGACGGGCAACAGTTGCCAACTCAGACACACAAAAACATGTAGAGTTGTCTCACATTACATAACACTCTAAATCATTTTCCATATGAACTTAAACTACATAATTTAACAAGCAATCACTCCAATAAAACATTATTAAGGAAAAGAGCCTTAAAATAAATGAATGTTTAACTTACGAAATAACTATACTCACAAACAACAAGCAAACTGGCAACTCTGACTCGTACCGATACGGGACCAGAAACGTCTCGAAGGTACGAGACTACCTAACTGGCAAATCCCCATTCATAACAATATATACTGTATATATATATATATATATATATATATATATATATATATATATATATATATATATATATATATATATATATATATATATATAATTGGTTCGTTAACTGATATATTTATCTATCTGTCTATATATAATTGGTTCGTTAACTAAGTGTTAGTATATTACGGGTAGTTAAGTAAGTGGAGATGTGTTACTGTAACTAATACAACCCTGGTAGAACAAATCAACTCACCAAAACAGTAGTGGGGATATAGTCGTTGTGTGAGGTGTTGTGAGGAAGATGTTGATGTTTAAGACTGTTGATCCAGCTCAACACGTCAGCATCGTTTGATCATCACTGCGGGGTCTAGACACTCGCTCGCCTCGTCCGTTGGTGGAGATGGTGGTGGTAGGGAAAAGTGGTGGGGGTCATGATGGGGTGGTGGAGTAGGTGGTGGAGGTCAGCTGTGCTATGCTTAACTCAATTGTCACACACTTCACTCACTTCCTCGTTCGCTTCTTCTTCTTAACTTGTATGTTTGATTTTCCTTACTTGTTGAGATTAACTTGCAGGCTTGTAGAGCTGTCGATAGACGTAATATATCGTTGTTACTGTCTTTCGTAAATCGTGGAGTTGTGGCTGTGGTGGTTAGGAGTGATTAGGGGCGAAGTTAAGTAGCATTGATGCTCTGACAGCTCTTGCTCTCTCTCTCTCTCTCTTTTTTTTTTTTTTTTTTTTTTTTGTCGTTCTCACTGTATTTGCTTGTAGTTTGAGCGATGACTGTTGGTTGTAGAGCAGTCGTAGATTGTTCTGATTGCAATTTGCTCATAGATTGTTGACTGAGACATTAATCGGCTTGGTTAACCACTGTCACCAATATCGATGAACGTAATTTGTCGTAGTTTACTGTTGTTCACCACTGCCACCAGTCTAGATGAGCGTAGCCATAGGTACTTGTAGGGCGATAGGGAGGTCAATTGTAGATTGTCGAAGCACTGCCAGAATAAAGTCGTGAGATGTAGTATGGCTCGAACTTATCGCTGCTTATTAAAATGTTGTATCGTTGGCTACAGTGTATAGGTACTTCTTTTTTCTCACCTTCCCCCTTTGTGTATCGGCGAGGTGAGTTAGAGCACTCTTGATTTACGGAGTTTATTGTACAGTTATACTGAATTGTGATTTACAGCGTAACGTTGAATGACGGCAAAGCCTGCTAGCTGACTCACGTGTTATCGGGCCTTCTCTTCAACCTCTTCTGACCTGAAGGGAATCTCTCCGACATTATATACAGTTTGGAGAGGATGTGTGTGTGTGATGTACAGTAGTGTCTAGTAGATTTCCTTTCACGTGGACTAAGTGACTAGGGCTGGTATTCTTGGTCGTCTGGACTACAAAGAGATTGTTTGAGAGACATCATATGTTAAGCATTCTTGATGGTCTGGGACAAGATTGTGGATACACATTATGTGGATTGACATTCCTAGTGAGGAGCTGTGCATGTCTCCAGCAGACACTACATTCTGTACATTGTGTTATGAGATGTATACTAGAGCCTATGTAATGCCTACACCCATAGCCCCAGCATCAGCCCCGAGTTTACCTAATACCCCCTCCTTAATAATATTATCCCTTTCACTTTCTCCAGTAAAAAAGAGGAAAGGGAATGGCTATGAACAAACAGACGAATTTTATGGATTATTTTATATTTGTTTTCAATAAAATCGCCCGAAGGTTCAATATATGAGCTTGTTTACTTTTATTTAGGATGCTATTCTGGATCCCCCCAAGAACCCATTTCGGTAGCTCCAAGGGATAACGAGGCACTACTTTAAGAATATCTGGTCCAGACTGAATAAAAAACACTTAAGCTGATTTTTCTACGTCATTGTATGACAGCCTCGAGACCTTGAGCTTTCAAACATTGTTATAAAAAATGTAGGTTTTATATGGGTTATCAAGAATCCCTTCAGCAAAGTTTGGTAAAATCGAAAAAAGAAGTTATTTTATACACACACACACACACACACACACACACACACACACACACACACACACACACACACACACACCACATCAGTGAGAAGGTACAGAACATGTATCCACTGCTTGCTAATATGAAAATAGCATTCACATACATAAATGAAGACATGCTGAGAAAGATAATAACATCATTCATTAAACCAACCCTGGAGTATGCATAAGTAGTCTGGAATTCCCATCTCAAGAAACATAGATAAGATTGAAAAAGTTCAGAGGGCCACTAAAAGATGGGTACCAAGCTTAAGGGATCTAAGCTATGAAGAATGACTAGAAAAATTGAATCTGCCAACACTACAGGAAAGAAGGAAAAGAGGAGACATGATTATGATATATAAATGTGTCTGAGGGAAAGAGAAAATAGACATAAATGAGTATATAACCTATAGGGAAGCATCAGCAAGAGGACACTGCAAAAAACTGCATTAAAAGAGGTAATAAAGACGTAAGAAATTTCAGTTTCCCTAATAGGGCAATTGTTCAGTGGAATGCACTACCGAATGAAATAGTGTGTGCTAAAACTAGTAATAAATTTAAGGATATGTATGATAAAAGTGATTTAATACACCGAACAATACGAACTTGACTCATGCCTGTAAAGATACAATTAAGTAACAATCAGGTAAGAACACACACACACACACACACACACACACACACACACACACACACACACACACACACACAGAAGGGAGAAGAGGGAGGAAGCAAGAAAAGAAAACGAGGGAAGATCAAAGGAAGAGGAGGTTTTTTCTTTTTTTTTTTTTTTTTTTTACAAAGAAATTGGATTGCAGGTACGAAGTGGTACATAACCAGCATGGAATAAAAAGAGGGAAGGAAGGAGACTCAAACTATGGCACATATGTAGACAAAATGACTAAGTTGATCTACTCAAATGTAGATTAAGTGGTATCTATATTGTTAGAGATGAAAGACAATAGCAAAGAAAAGGAACCACATAATTATTTGCCTAACTGAAACAAAATTAATCCCAAAGATATCAAACGATACCCTAAACTTAGAAGAATACAATATATGGAGAAGAGATAGAAATTAAAACAAAATGTGAAATTATAAAACTAACAAAGAAAAACCAACAAGTCAAAGATATAGAACTCGATATACCTTACAAGTAGAACTGATTGCAACAGACACTAAAATATATGAAGGGAAAGTAATTGTCGCTATTTTATATATGCCACCCGAAACAAACACTTGGGAAAATGGCGAATATGAAGACCTGGCAGAAAGTACAATTTAGAATATTAGGGCATTACTACATACTGTAGAATGGAAGTGAAACCTGAAAGAATTATATTAACTGGAGATTTCAATACAAATATAAATGGAATACTCTAGATGTAAGAAGCCACGAAAGCTGTCGGGATCAAAAGCTCCTGGATCTTAATCAGGACTTTTTCCTAACAGAACATGTACAGGAAAACACCAGAACAGGAGGACTTGATGATCCATCAGTACTAGATCTTATATTTACTATGCAAGAAAAGGATTTTGACAGTATAATGTATCACCCTCCATTCAGCAAAAGCGACCATGCAGTATGAAATTGCAACTTCAGGACTGCATATGACAAAGTTAACAGTAATGAGAGTTGCAGTACAAAGTCTAAACTACAAAAAGGACAACTACCATGACCTAAAGAAGTATATACTTCTTAAAAACAGATTAGGAAAAGGAGCTTAGAGGACAAGATTTAAATGTTGTATATAGAAAATTATGTGAATATTATGAAATAGGAGTCCAAAATTTTATCCTTTAGCACAAACAGAAATGAAAATAAGAAATGCTTTAATACAGAATGTAAATAATCAAAGAAGAAAACAGACTTGCTGTGGAACAGATACAAAAGACACAATAGTGAGAGGGCATATGACAACTATAAACAGGCAACAAACGATTATAAAAGGATAAGGAGAGAAGCTCAGAGACAGTTTGAGGAAGACATTATAAATAAAAGTAGTGATCAACCGGAGCTATTTTACATCTACAGCTGAAGCAAAACCAAAGTTAAAGGTAAAATACAGTCGATTATGGATTAGAGGATCATCTATACACAAGAAAAAGATATAAAATACAAAATACAAATTTCCAATCAGTTTTTACAGAAGAAAATTATTTTGAGAGAGATGATATGGAACTTGCATTCCCACACATATTACCTGATATGCAAATATCAGAAAAAGAAGTACAGCAAGAGTTAAGTTAATTTGACAAAAGAATAGCAAATGGTCCTGACGAAATTTCAGGTTGGGTGATACATAAATGTGCAAAAGAGTTAAGCAGACCAAAATATTTAATATTTAAGGAATCCTCAGGTCAAGGTAAACTACTTGATTTTTGGAAGAAAGCAAATGTTGTTCCCCTGTTCAAGAAAGGGAATAGGCAGAATCCACTGAACTACTGACCAGTATCACTAACCAGTGTTGTAAGATACTAGAAAAGCTGATAAGAAAAGTTAAGATAAATCATCTGGAAGAACACATTATGATAACAGAAAGACAGTTCGGTTTTAGAAAGGGAAAATCATGCGTTACTAACCTATTAAGCTACTATGACTGAGTTGCAGAAACATTACAGAAAAGAGAAGGATGAGTGGACAGTATCTATCTAGATTTCAAGAAAGCATTTGACAGAGTACTGCACCAAAGACTTTTATGGAAACTGTACCATCAAGGAGGAATCCAAGGCAACCTCTACTGTTGGATGCTGGATTTTCTCAGAAAAATGGAAATGAGGACAAAACTAAGGGGAAACTACTCATCATTGAGGAAAGTGACTAGCACAGTTCCACAGGGCTCAGTGCTGGCACTAATTATGTTTATACGTATATATATATATATATATATATATATATATATATATATATATATATATATATATATATATATATATATATATATATATATATATATATATATATATATATATATTGTCAGATGCCTTAATCCCGTAAGAGGTGGCCTCAAACAAATCGCCTCCATGTCGCTCTGTCCCCAACCATTTCACTGCCTTGCTCCCAGCTCACACCCCCATCTCTCATATATATATATATATATATATATCTCCACTCCATCCCTCCATATCATCCTTGGCCTCCCCTTCCCTCTCCCCACCTCCCCCTCACTCACATACACTCTCCTCGTCAGTGTCTTACTCTCCTTCCTGTTCACATGGCCAAAGCTCCTCAATGTATTTCTCCTAACACTTCCTCTCATATCCACACCACAATGCTCTTTCACTTCCTTATTTGTCAGTGTGTCTCTCCATGTGACTCCAAATGCTCCTATCTAATAACTCATATCTATTGCTCTCACGCTTGACTTCTGTCCCTGCAGCAAGGGCCAAGCTTCACTTCCATATGTTAGAGTTGGTATCACAATACAATCATGCAGTAGTCTTTTTACTTCCATGCTCACTTCCCCGTTTCTTATCACTGCTTTCAAGGAACCAGCAACCTTTCTTCCTTGTTGTACCCTTTCAAGCATTTCACCCTCTAAACTTCCATCCTTGCTCATCACACTACCCAAGTACTTAACCCATCCTGTCCGGGTGTCATGTTTTCATATCCTCCTGGGGCCGTCTGGGGTGCGCACATACATGATTTAGTGTTTCGTCAGCATTGTTAGAATATTCTGCAGGTTATTTCTACCACACGCAGCCACTGGCAACCCTCCTGCACGCATCTGAGTCATGCTTCAGCCACCTGCATACCTCCGTAATGTTTAGACCTATGAAAAAAGTTTTCTCTGTGTCTGGATCCTTCGCTGAGCACCAGCAACTGCCAACTTCAGCACAAAAGAAGTCCAAGACCAGAAAAGAAGAGGCCTTAGTGATAGTGCAATAGGAAGAGAACTCGAGGTGACATTATCTCCAGTTGTGAGTGGAGAAAGTGACTTCCTCTCAGGAAAGTGACTGCCATAATGAGTGTCGATATTTCGCGTCATGTGAAGAGGGTGGAGGACGTGACTCCACTGTGTGCCCATCATTTCCCCCTGTATGTTCATCTGCTATTTCCGATGATGGGAATGGTTCAGAGGGTACTAACGATCCTGGACAGGGGGATATTGACAAAGATAAGGAGATGGATGAGGAGATAAGGAGTGGAGAAATGGAGGAGATGGAGGAGGGAGGGAGAAGGGAGGAGGAAACAAGTTGTGTCAATCCTGGCGTCACCCATCTCTATTTACTTGAATAATGGAAGCAGAAAGTTTGTTTCATGATGAAATCAGTGCCTTATTTTTTATTGAAAGTTTCCGTGTGTGTGTGTATGTTTGTTATGATGAAAAAGTACAATTCACAGGAAAAAAAAATATTATAGTGGAAAATGTAGTGGAGAAAGGGAGAAGGGAGGAAGGGGGAAGGAGGAAGCGTGGTGCCTCGTGCCACCGCTGTCTATTTACGTAAAGAGTGGAGGCAGAAAGTTTTTCATTATGAAATCAGTGCCTTAATTTTTATTGAAAATTTTCATGTTTGTATATTATTATGATGAAAAAGAGTAAATTACAGGAAAATATTCTGTTATAGTGGAAAATACAGTATTTTTGATTATGGAATACGTGTATAACGATTTTGTTCACAATTTTTTTTTTTAAGTTTTTATCTAGTGGTAGTAGTAGTAGATGTAGTAGTAGTGGTATTATTTGTAGCAATTGTGATAGTAGTAGTAGTAGTGGTAGTTGTAGTAGTTGTAGTAATGGTAGCTGTAGTATTGTATTAGTAGTTGTAGTAGTGGTAGTTGTAGTAGTCATAGTAGTAGTAATAACAGTATTATTTGTAGTAGTTGGAATACCCAGACTTCCAGTTGCACAACTGTGACAGAAGTAAGCGAGAATGCAAGCCAAACAAACAACTCCGTGTTTGTGTGTGTGTGTGTGTGTGTGTGTGTGTGTGTGTGAGAGAGAGAGAGAGAGAGAGAGAGAGAGAGAGAGAGAGAGAGAGAGAGAGAGAGAGAGAGAGAGAGAGAGAGAGAGAGTCTATCTGTCTGTTTGTAAGGCATCTGGGTATTATGCATAAGTTAGTGTTAGTTTTGTACATACCGGTATGTTGTTTTTTGTGTAATTAGAGAAAGTGATTATACTGCTCTGTGTATATGTATGTGAATAATGGAAGCAGAAAGTTTGTTTCATGATAAAGTCGTTGCCTTGTTTTATATTGAAAATATTTTTTTTAGCCTATACACATTTCTTGTGATGAAAAAGTACAAATCACAGGAAAGAGAAAATCATAGTGGTATGTATTTCAGATTATGGGCAGTACGTAAATAACTACAAGTACTCTGTTCACAATATATTTTTTTGTGTTTTTGTAGTAGTACTTGTAGTGGTAGTAGTAGTGGTAGTATGGGTAGTAGGTGTGGTAATAATAGTAGCAGTTGTAGTTGTTGTAGTTGTAGTAATAGTAGTTGTAGTAGTGGTAGTTGTAGTATTAGTAGTAGTTGTAGCAGTAGTAATAATATTATTTCTAGCAGTTGTAATACCCAGACTTCTACTCGCTCTGCGGTGCCAGAATCGAGCGACAATCCAAGCCAAACATCCATCTCCATCTGTGTGTGTGTGTGTGTGTGTGTGTGTGTGTGTGTGTGTAAGAGAGAGAGAGAGAGTGTGAGAGAGAGAGCGTGTCTGTCTGTGTGTAAGGTGGAGTGGTGGTGGTGGAGGTTAGCAGACAGCCTGCCTTCAAGGTCTTTGTTATGGTCACCAGCCTACCAGCACCAAGTACGACAGATTATGGAAAATTATTCATGTAAATAATGTTTGTAGTGGATTTTGGTCTTCTGGAAGTGTTATTGATGTTAGTATTGTGGAAGGCTAGTGTAAACGTTAGTTGTTTTACCAGACCTCCGCCACACATACGGACACAGGCAAAAAAAAAAATTGCCCTCATTCCCTGCTCACTCACTCTCCCTACACGCAATTCATGGACCATCTGATGCAAGGAACTTGAAGTCGAAGGATTGTTGTGTAACACGACACCTAGACTGTTTCATTTGGTTAAGTATTAACTGAGATATGAAAGTTTAAAAATAGACGATTTTTCCGATTTTTCTTGAGAATGCCAGGCTGGGGAGAGCGCTCGTGACAACATCCGCGAACGAGAGGGACTAAATGCACTCACATTTTCCATTTTCTCCTCATCCAACCTCACTGTACATTCAATGACTTCATATCTCTCGAAGAACATCACTTTACTCTTCCGTACATTCACCTTCAGATTCTGTTTCTTACACACACTCCCAAACTCATCCACCAAGCCATGCAGCTCCCCTTCGTCTTCACTTAACAACACAGTATCATCTGCAAACAACAGTACAAGGAGTTTCCAAACACTGTCCCCTCTCATTAGGGCAGCTCCAACATCCACTACCCTACCTTGCGTCTTTTTTATAACCCCATCGGTATACAGATTGAACAACCATGGAGACATGACACATCCCTGTTTCAACCCAACCTTCAAACAGAAAAATTCACTCAGTTCACTATCCACATGCACTGCAGCCTTAGCACCATCATACATACTTTTTTCAGCATTCACCAACCTCCGATCTATTCCATATGTTCTTCATACTTTCCACAATCCTTGTCCATCCACCTTGTCATATGCTTTCTCCAAATCCATGAAGGCCGCATACAACTTCTTTCCCTTCTCTAGAAACTTTTCCACTGAAGACCTAAGAATGAATATCTAATCTACACAACCTCTTTCCTTCCTGAAACCTTCCTTTTCTTCTCAGCTAATTTCCCTCTTATTTTCCTAACTCTGTCGATAAGTATCCTACTATATACTTTTCCTATTACACCAAGAAAACAAATGTCCATATGATTACCACTGACTTCCTTTTCCCCTTTTCCTTTCTATGGGGAAATAATTAGACCTGACTTCCAATGCTCTGAGTACCTGACATCCAATCATCCGTGATTCCACCTTCCTCCCAGGCCAATCTGCAAATCTTCTACATCCATTCTACTACTATCTCTCCCCCATGCTTCAGCATTTCACCACACACTCGATCAATTCTTGGGGCTTTCCCCATTTTGATTTTCTTCATTGCCTCCACAACAATCCAACTGATTTCTTCCTCTCTTTTCACATCCCTCCATCATCCAACCATTCCCCAGCCACTTATACTCGCATTACTTTCATTCTCTATGTTCAACAGTTCCTTAAAGTGTTCTCTCCATCTGGTCACTTTTTCTCCCTTTTCCTCTAGTAATCTACCATTTTTATCTTTCACTCCTAGTCTAACTTCTTTGACACCCTGTCTAACTCTCTTTACCTCAGTCCAGAACATTTTCTTACATTCCCTCCACTTTACACTCAAATTCCCTCCAAATTCCTCATCCACTATCTTTTTACTCTCTCTTACAAATCGTTTCACCTCTCTTTTCCTCTCTACATATAATTCTTTCTTCTGTCTGTCAACTTCTTCCACGCCCCTGTTTCTCATCCACTCAATATATGCTTTCTTCTTTTGTGCCACAACCTGTCTCACCTCTTCATTCCATCATGCTTCTTCGTCCCACACACCACCTCACATGCTGCACAGATTTCTTCTTTGAATATCTTGCACACACCTTCCACGTCCCCCATCTGCTCCAATCCATATACAAATACGAAGTCGCCCCTCCTCTTCTCTTATATTCTGCCTTATTTCCCTCCTCTTGCAACCTTCCCACCCTCCTTGTATGAACTACTTCCTGTCCTTCCCTTCTGTTTCTCCATTTCATTTGGACATTGATTCTCACCACCACCAAGTGGTGGTCAGAAAGTCCACTTCCCCAACCTCTATATGCTCTTGCATCCATTACACACCTTCTATAAATGACATAGACAGTAACACTGTTTGTTTTTAGTATCTATAAATGACATAGTAACACTTGAAATGGAAGCTATCTAATTATGTTTGCTGGTGATGCAAAAATACAAAGGAAAATTACTAACACAGATTCTTGCAGAGAGCTACTAGAAGAATTAAACTTCACGAATGGAGCAATAAAGGGTAAATGGAGTTCAATGTGGAAAAGTGTCATGTAATTAATTTTGGTAAAAGTGATAAAAATGCCAGGACTTAAGAGGGTTTATCAATAACATTCTATCTCCGGCTGACCACATCAGTGAGAAAGTGCGGAACATGTATACAGTACACTGCTTGCTAATATGAGAATAGCATTCACATACTTAAATAAAAATATGCTGAGAAAGATAACATCTTTCACCAGATCAACCCTGAAGTATGCGTCAGTAATCTGGAATCCTCATCTCAAAAAAACACATAGATGAGGCTGAAAAAGTACAAAAGGCCGCTACAAGATGGGTACCAAGCTTAAAGGATCTAAGCAACAAAGAAAGACTAGAAAAATTGAGTCTATCAACACTACAGGAGTATAGGATAAAAGGAGACATGATTATGCAGTAACTGCATCTCAGGGAAAAAGAAAATAGACATACACATGTATATAACCTATGGGGGAGCATCAGCAAGAAGGTACAGCAAAAAACTACATAAAAAGAGAGGTTATAAAGACATAAGGATATTCAGTTTCTCAAATAGCGTAATTTACCAGTCTAATGCACTACCGAATGAAATAGTGTGTGCCAAAACAATTCATAAATTTAAAGTTATGCATGATAAAAATGGTTTATTACACGGGACCTTACAAGCTTGATTCATTCCTGTTAAGATACAGTTAGGTAAGAAAATTTAGGTAAGAACACAGTGCAAAGCATATCAGTCACTCTCGGCGCGCAAGCACGGATGTCAAATGCCATCGGACTGGAGTACTGGCTGTAGGGATACACTGTAATTTTTCATCCTCTGGCTCTTTGTTCCGTCAGGAAAATTAGGTTCAGCCATTTTCGGCTCCAGTGACTAAATACAACCTCTGAATGACATTAATAATGAGCTGCATACCCTAGCTTCTCATGCCATATAAACCATTATCGCATTAAGTGAACAACACACTGCTGCATAAATATTAAGGGTTACATCTGGCTGAAGTACCCAAATCCACTAGACCATCAGGCTTCCATTTGTCGGCTGTTTGGTTATCACCAGATGTACTATTCTGTGTTACGGGAAACCGTTTGGCTTGCAACTCAGCTTAATTACCTGAAGGTATCATTACATTCTGTGAGAGGATAGTGAGCACTGTTACCTCAACAGAAATGAAAGATTGAATATATAGAGTAATCTCTCCAATATTCGATGTAATACAGCCAAAGGCATGCCCGGGAAGTGTGATCGTCCAGATATTGGTACCCTGCCTCCTGGACTGGTATTTATGGACCCCAACCTAGCTTAACTCAGAAAACCACCTACATAACTCCCTACCGGACATGCATACCACCTATTTAAGACCCTATTCACACAAATAAGGGACAGAAAGCATGAAATAAATGAAAAGGAACCAAAGAATGAGGAATTAGAAGTGAGTATGGAAAATACTTACCAGTGTACAGGGTACTTACAACACGTCCGTGGCATTACGAAGATTAATCCGCCTCCTCTAAGGCTCTGGCAGTGGTGAAAATGCTCTTGAAGCACATGCAGTAATCCAGTGTTGTGCTGCACTTAATCCTTCGCACTGTGAATTATAATTGTTTAACACTGTACATTCTGTTCTTATTTGCACCATGCCAGTTACAACCACTAGTTTGCACTCTACACTTAATTCTTTGCACTCTGAATTCTAATTTCCAAACACTGCACAACACTGTAAATTCCCATGTGGTCTAGTGGCGTGGTATTGCAGTTTATTCACAAAAACGAGCATGTGTGGCATCCATTGCGATGAGCATCTAGTCAAGTTGGTAGTTAGGTGGTAACTGGGGAGGGAAGGAAGCAATGGGTGAAGGGGCAGTATGTAAACACTGGTCGGAGGTGTGCGCCAAGTTCAAATTATGGTTCAAAAAATAGTCTGATTTTTTTGCTTTTTTATGTTTTTTGGCTATTTTTGGGTTCCAAAGGCCCGGGCCCAAAATGTCCGGACACTGGGGTGTCCAGCTACTGGGCATCCGGATATAAAAGAAGTTACTGTAGCCTATATCTATCTATCTATCTATCTATCTACTTATCTATCTATCTATCTATCTATCTATTCTATCTATCTATCTATATAATATATATATATATATATATATATCATCAGTTGATTGTCCACTGCAGGACCAGCCTATCCCTACCAAAGCAGGGTCGATGCAGCCAATGTATATCTATCCAGTGACTTAGGCTGTCTGGTTGTGACTGTATTTAGAGTAAGATTTGCTAGTGTGATTGTAATAATAGAGTGGCTTTGGATGCGTGTAGTCTGTGAACCAAGAGTAATCGGCCTGCCTTAATCCAGCTGGGTGCATAATACTGTAGTATGCGACACTGGTTCAACCACAGCACCCATTATGTCCGCCAAAGCAGTAAGTGGCTCGGTGAACGAATCCCAAAGTTGTTACAACCCTGGCAGGAGGCGAACCCACGTCCACCAGCATGCGAGATGCACACTCTACCACTGTACCACAGAGGCTCCATGTGTATATATATATATATATATATATATATGGCTGCTTTCTTTCACCGTGTTCCCTACCAGTACTAGAACATACTGGCGTGTCCTGAAATTTCAGTGATAAGTCACCGGGTAATCTTATTACCTCCAGCTGACTCACCAGCTTCCAGTAAATACTTTACAATCCAATATACTTAACTTTCTCACCACCACCACCACCACAAGACAAAAAGTGTTTTCATAAAAACTCTTCCAAGTTGTGGTAATAATCAGTATGCGCTAGATATTATCAATTCCTTTCACATGTTGTCCTCAAAAACAGACTGCACATTTGTTATCTGAAAAGTATCTTACCTGATTTTCGGCAAGTTTACAATGTCTGCATCTTATCATGCCACTGTTAGGTCCATTGTAGGACCAGATCTCCTCGGCGGAGGATTGATAGCCAAATTAATCCCTCCTATTGCTGGTGAAGTAACCAATAGGGAAGGTATGTCTGTACGAATAATAATGCATGTGAAAGTCACTCTGTTCTTACAGCTGTGCTTGTTGGTGCATGAGTCTGAATATGTCATCAGGGGGTAGACTATAGCATCAATCGAGCAGGGCAGTACTTCCAAGCTGGATGGAAAGTTGGTGACATGGAGAGGTGGAGCTCCCATTTCATCAGCACTCGGGACTAGCTCCTAACCATCACCCTTTGCTGAACTTCCTCATTGTTTCAGTAACACACAGAGTAGACCAGCATGCTCTCCAGTACAAGTTCCTCTAACTGTCAACACCAAACTACATGCAGATTATGCAGTACACTTCGTATTAAAAAAAAAAATGGCATCAATTTACCAAGCCTCAGAGTCCCTAGGGGGGAGGGGAAGATGACCTTCAAAGCTCCCACCAACCGCCCATATGCTGGTGACGACCAAGTTGATGCCTGGAATCACTGTCTGACTCACTTCTTCATTTCTACAACATTCATGGCCTTTCCTCCAACTTTCTTTGTTGAACACCACCTCTCCTCCTCTAAACCTCACCTTCTCTTCCTAACTGAGACTCATCTGAGGTGCCTGATAGTAAACCCTTCCCTGTATCCTCCTACTTTCTCAGTACTCATTTCAAAGCCTAAGGTGGCTGTTGTGTATATGTAGTTAACGACATATCTTGCTCTCGTGTTCCTGAACTTGAAACTTCTGACTTCTCTACTCCCTGGCTTCAGATATCCTGTCATTCTGTGGCTAAATATGTCTGTGCTATTTACTTATCCCGTAATTCTACTAGCTATGAAAAATTCTCCGACCATATTGCTTCTAAGATAGAGTACATCCTATGAATTTCTCCTTTTTCTGCAATCTAGGAGAGTTCAATGTTCACCAGTACCTTTGGCTCTCCTCTCCTTTCCTTGGTTCACCAGGGGAACAAGGCAACATCTTTTCTCACCCTAATGACCTAGAGCAGCTCGTACAGCACCTGACCTGTATCTCTGACTGCCTTGGACAGAGTTCCAACATACCTGACCTTTTTCTTACAACTAATCCTTCTGCATGATCTGTTATTCTTTTCTCTCCATTGGGCTTCTCTGGCCACAACCTTATAAGTTTAACCTCTCCTATCTCTCCTGGAAGGCTTGTGTACTCTCCCAAGATGCGTCAGTTGTGGCACTTTGGAGCTGCAGATTGGGATGGCCGTCAAGCAATACTTCTTTCATTTTCGATGGTTTGATCATTGTTTACATGGCCGAGAGCCATCTCAGTGTGCCTTGCACATTGCAGCAGTTATTCTCTTGGGTGGGGAAGCATACATTCCTTTCTTATACCCTGTGACTAAAGCAAAATAAAAAAATAACTTGGTGTAATCTCGCATGTTCCAATGTTGTCCACAACAGGAAGAAGGCCAACAAAAGGTATCAGAACCAACCTACTCCTGAATCTCATCTCTTATGTTTCTGCCTGGAATCGTGCTAAGTCTGTTCTTAGCTCTGCTAAAAAATAATTTCATTTGTTGGCTACTAAATTCTCTGAACTCTCCAGCTAAGATTCTTCTCTCTCTTTCTGGCCCGTTGAAAAAAAAAAAAAAATCTGACAGCTTTACTTCATCATCCTTCCCTCCCCTTTTCCACTCTGATGGTTCTTTAGCTATTTCTTCTACTGATAAAGCAAGACTTTTCACCCAGACTTTCTCCTCCAATTCCACCTAGGACAATTCCCGTGTTGTTCTTTAATCAGTTACCCCCTCCGACTTCCCCATGGCCGACATTAAAATTTTACAGTCGATGTATTTTCTGCCATCATTTCCCTCAATACCAGCAGGACATATGGTTCTGATGGGGTCCCTCCTGTTGTCATCAAGAACTGTGCTTCTGTGCTTACACCCTGCTTAGGCAAACTCTTTTGCCCTTGTCAAGTTGTACTTTTTCCTTCTTGCTTGAAGTTTGCTCTCATTCAGCCTGTCCCAAGGAATGGTGACCAATCCCAGCCCTCTAGTTATCGCCCAATTGCTTTAACATCCTGTATTTCAGAAGTTTTTCAATTTTTTCTTAACAAAAAATTATATAGCACCTTTCCTATCACAACTTTCTTTCTGATCGTCAGTATGGGTTTCATCAGGGACACTCCACTGCCAAACTTCTCACCTACCTTACAGATTCCTGGTCATCCTCCTTTCAGGACTTTGGCCAAAGCTTTGCCATTGAATTTGATGTCTTAAAGGCTTTCGATTGAGTCAGGCATAAAAATTTAATTACCAAACTGCCTTTTTACAGTTTCTATCCTTCTATCTGCACCTTCATCTCTAGCATCCTTTCTGGTCGTTCTATAGCTGCTGTTGTAGATGGCTACCGTTCTCCTCCTTCGGCTGTCAAGACTGGTGTTCCTCTGGGCTCTGTCCTATGACCAACTCTTCCTTTTATTCATCAAAGACTTAAGCTGTACATCTAACGCTATCCACTCATACTATAATAACTTTACACTTCACCTTTCCATTCGCTTCCCGCAGCATCGATCTCAGCAGTTACTGCAACAAACAAGAGATGAGGTTATGCCACATCTAATGTCTGAATTGGCTCATACATCTGATATAGGTAAAAGTAATCATGTTGTTCTTGATGCACTAAGTTTTTACCTCTATAAAACCGACAGAATCTTCTGCAGGAGTATACTCTAATCTTTAACAATATCAAACTCACTCCTGCATCATCTTCAGACATACTTGGGGTTTCATTCTGTTGGGAATTATCTTGGAAAGAACTTATATCCTCTGTTACAAATCATTTAATGATTTGTTACAAACTACACTGATGTTAGTATATCCGGTATATTAGTGTATATTAGTGTAGTGCCCTAAGGCAGTACTTCTTTGATAATCCCTGGGATGATAATTGCTTCCATGGCTGGGAGCCTTCTGAGTGTGTTTCGCACATTACGGAGGTTATTCTCTTGGGCATGGAAGCATACATTCCTTTCTCATATACTTTGACTAATGCAAGAAATCCTTTGCTTAATCACGCTTGTTCTAATGCTGTCCACAACAAGGAGAGGGCCTATAATGGGTACCGGAGGCAACCCATCCTTGAATCACATCTTTCTATTTTTCTGCCCGAAATTGTGCTAAGTCTGTTCTTCGCTCTGCTAAAAATAACTTCATCTGTACTAAATGCTCTCAACTCTCCAACTTGAATTCTTCCCTCTCCTTTTGGCACCTTGCCAAAAACCTTTCTGACAACTTTACCTCATCATTTTTCCTTCCTCTTTTCTACTCCCATGGCTCTGTAGCAATTTATTCTACTGATAGAGCAGAAGTCCTTGTTCAGACTTTCTCCTCCAATTCCACCTTGGATGATTCCAGTGCTGTTCCTCCATCACTTCCCCCCTCTGACCTCCTGATGGCTGACATTAAGATTTCTTCAACTGATGTATTTTCTGCTATCACTGGCCTCAATTCTGAAAATGCATATGGGCCAGATGGAGTCCCTTCTGTTTTCATCAAGAACTGTGCTTCTGTGCTTGTGCACTGCCTTTGTAAAGTCGTTTGCCTTTGTCAGTCAACTAGTACCTTTCCTTCTTGCTGGAAGTTTGCTCTCATTCAGCCAGTTCCAAAGAAGGGTGACCATTCCAAATCCTCTAACTATCGCCCAATTGCTTTAACATCCTGTGTCTCAAAAGTTTTCGAGTCTATTCTTAACATTTTAAAGCATCTTTCCTATCACAACCTTCTTTCTGATCGTCAGTATGGGTTCCATCAGGGACGCTTCACTGGCAGTCTTCTCACCTGCCCTTCAGACTTCTGGTCATCCTCCTTTTGGGACTTTGGCAAAAGCTTTGCCATTGCAATTGACATCTCAAAGGCTTTCGATTGACTCTGGCATATTACTTTAATTTCCAAACTTCCCTCTTACAGTTTCTATCCTATCTGTTCCCTCATCTATAGCTTCCTTTCTGGTCATTCTATAGCTGCTGTTGTAAATGGTCACTGTTCTTCTTCTAGATCTATCAACAGTGGTGTTCCACAGGGCTCTGTCCTATCACCAACTCTCTTTTATTCATCAATGACCTTCTAAGCTCTACATCTAACCCTATCCACTCATATACTGATGATTCCACCCTTCACCTTTCCAGTCAGTTCCCACAACATCCATCTCTGCAGATACTTCAACAAACGGGATGAGGCTATGGCACATCTAATATTTGACTTGGCTCGTATCTCTGACTGGGGTAAAAAATAATCTTGTTGTTTTTAATGCATCAAAGACTCAGTTGTTACACCTATCAACCCAACAAATTTTCCACAGGAGTATCCACTAATGTTTAACCTGTGGATTGCGCAATTACCCTTCTCTTTTCCACCCCGTGGTGTGCAAAAAATGAAGAAAAAAGTTTTTTTTTAGTTTTTGTTTATTATAAACTTGTAGATAAACATCCAGGGCATCATCTAGTGAAAAGAAACAATCTCTCTCTCTCTCTTTCTCTCTCTCTCCATTTTTGTGACGGGCCAAGCATAGGTTTTTGTAGAGGAGTAGTTAGAAAATGAGTAAACAAACATTTTTTTGTTTTTGTTTATCATAAACTTGAAGATAAACATCCAGGACATCATCTGGTGAAAAGAAAAAATGTCTCTCTCTCCGTCTTTGCGTAGAGCCATGCGTAAGTTTGAGTAGGGGTGGAGTAGTTAGCGGTGATGCATGACCAGCACAGCCTGAGCAGTGGCTCACAACATGACACAACCCAGCCTGAGCTGTGGCTTGTAATCCACGGGTTAATAATATCCAGCTCAATCCTGCATCATCCCTGAACATGCTTGGGGCTTCATTCTCTTGTAAAATCTGCTTCCAAGAGATTAGGTGTGCTAAGCTGACTCTGTACCTTCTTTACCCCAGCACAGTTGTTGACTCTATACATGGGTTTTATTTGCCCCTGTTTAGAAACTCTCATGTGTTAGGAGGCTCTCCACATACAGCTCATCTCAATAGGGTGGAGTCAAAGGCTTTTTGTCTCATTAACCTCTAAAGTACTTAAAGGATCGATTGATCATTTTCCAAAATTTGGCATGATGCCTAATAGGATCGATAGAGGAGCCTTTGTAAAAAACTGCAGACACTAGGCTTCGGCCTAATTGTGACATATATCGATGAAAACCAATGAGAACTAAGTCCTGAGTAGGGAGGGGCGACGATCCGGGCCCCTACCCATGGTGGAGGGGGTGATTCCCCCACCGCCCTCCGCCACCTTCCTCTACCCCAATACTTTTGTTCCCTCTCCCCCTCCCACACCTCTGACCGTCTCCAGCTCCCTCCCTCCCCCTCCTCCACCATCCTCCATCACTCCATCGTGGGTTCCTACCCTTCCCCTCCTCTCTTTCTCCCTGGGGAGGGTTATATCCCCCCTACCCACCCTCCACACCTCTGTACTCCCTCTCTGCCTTTCCTCTTTCTCTTGTGGTGTCTGTGTCCCCCCTCTATACCCCTGTACCACCCCTCCAGGACTCTCCCCACCCCACCCCCACCCCCCACCCACTTTAGTATGCCGTCTGCTTACCTCTCCCCCCCCCCCCACTTAGAGTATCTTTGTTAGTCATTGTTACTGTTCATGTGTGTTTTCATTCAGTACCAGCTTATTGTTTGTGTAACTGCATACACCGATGCACGAAACGTATAACGTATGTTTTTCATTTTTAATCTCCGTGTATATACCGTAATGTTTCCTGTAAATATTAGTAATGTTTGTTTTTTATAATGATAAATTGTGTATTTATGTGTTTGTCTTTCTCTTACACCATTATCATTATTTTACATGCTTTAGCTTTTTTTCTATTTGAAATTCTTACAGCTACTTGATTTGACAGCTCTGAGGGGAGGGATGGGGGGAAGGGATGAGGGGTGAGGGGAGAAGGGATGGTGGAAAAAAAGGTTTTGCATGCTTTGGCTCAATTTCTTTTTAATGTTGACAGCTACACAGCTATGAGGGAAGGGGATGGGGGGAGTGAAAATGGGGAGGGGAGAAGTGTTAGGGGGGAAAGGCGTTGGGAGTGAGTGAGGAACACCGACATAATTATAATGCGTGCTATTGTTTGAAAAAAAAAAAAAAAAAAGCTGGAAAATTCTTAAGGATGGGGTAGGGGGTAGGGGGAAGTGGGGAGGAGGGATGGGAGGAAGAGAGGGGGGTGATTAGAGTGGATGAGGAATGTAATGGGAGGGGAGGAATGAGGATGGGATAGGGTAGAAGAGCATAGAAAACTGGGATCGCCTTGCCTGAAAGGATAACTTTTTTCAACTTTGACAGGCTTATGAACCAGTTGGTCTAAAATGCTCTGGTTTGTGGCATATGGTGTGTAAATTCAAGCTCTAAATCTTGGGCATAAAACTTTTTACTTCTGTAAGAGCTGAAAAATCGGCTCCATATACAGGTTTTCTAGGAATTTCGGGAGGGAGACGGTGGCTCAATCGGTAGAGAGGTGGCCTGCAGTCCTACCGGACCCAGGTTCAAATCCCCGCTGAGGCAGGGAACAGTTTAACCCCTTAAGACCGCAATTTTTTCAGGCAGGGTACCTCCCACAACAGCAATTTGGGGGTGTTTTGGCATCTTTCATTAAGGGTAAATTGACTGTGTTCTGGCTAAAGAGAAAGGATTAACACACCTATCAATCCAAGCCGTACCCACGTAGGCCTAATGGTTACCGCACAATCGCGTGTCAAAGTTCAAAAAAAGTTTATGATAGTTACCCCTCGAAAATAATCGAAAACATGAAAATTGTGATAACTATTTTTCTTATTGAAACAGGTCATTTCAAAGTGTTTTGTCACACCAACCATGAAAACAGTTGTATGTAGGTGTGGGGAGATTACTACTGTAGACTGTGGGGAGATAAAATTGGCTGTGGAGAGTAGGCCTATAGGTACGGTGGTTGGAAATAACCAGCTTTTCGCATGAAAGAAAGCACTTCATTGTCTTCTGTAACATAAACCATGAAAACAGGCGTGTATGTAGGTGTGGGGAGATAACTTGTGTGGGGAGTAGGCCTACAAGGCCTTGGTGGTACTTGGGGAGAAAAATTTTGACAACAACCAAATTCTCTTGTGGAAACCCGCCATTTCAATGGGATTTGTCATACCAGCCATAAAAACTGGTGTGTATGTAGATGTGGGGAGATAAATCAGGTGTGGGGAGTAGCCCTACAAGGGCTCATAGTCATTCCAAAGCTAACACAGACACATATAAATGTTTATAACCATCAAGGACATCAAAATATAGTTGAATAATGTTATAAATGCATGCATAAGAAAGGAAAAAAAAGCAATCATTTGTGTCCGATTTGTCTTTTTACTGTCCCAGCTTCTCGCTACACATTTATCACTCTTACCATTACAATTATCACATTAGCATTACACTTCATCACACTTATCATTACAGTTTCAGCAACAACCAAATTCTCTTGTGGTAAATCTCCATTTCATTGGAATTTATCACACCAGCCATGAAAACAGGTGTGTTTGTATGTGTGGGGAGACGAAACAGATGCGGAAAGTAGCCCTACAAGGCCTCATAGTCTTTCGAAAACTAACACGGACAGACACTACTCAGAGGTGCTAATCTGGGCAGGTAGGGAGACTGAAAAAAAAAAATAATAATAATAATACGATGCGTCGTATGTAGTACAACATACAGCATTCTCCAACTACGTACGTACAGAAACTGGTAGGTACGAAGTGAGAAATGAGCAGAATGTGGTGTAAAAATATGGGAAGAAGTAGAAATAATATGAAACAGTTACGTACATCAGGCCTGACACTCGGGGGCCTGTTGGGGTTTGGAAGGGTAGTGAGAGACAAGGAGGGAGAGATGGAGTGGGGATTGGTGGAGGGGGGACGAGGCTAGCAGGGAGGGAGGAGGGGCAAGAGAGGGTGGGAAAGGACGCAGGTTGTTGTGGGAGGAGAGATGCATTTGCGTGGTGGGGTGGGAGAGTGATGGGGGACAAGGAGGGCGTGAGGGAGTGGCGTGGAGGGAGTGGCATGGAGGCAGCCGAGAGGGGGGTGCCCCCCTACCACCCAGGTTGGTCCGATCCCCCCTCACGCCACATCAGGGACAAGTTCTCATTGGCCCGAAGTCATGATCGTCATAATCAGGATGGAGCAAGAGCTCCAGTTTTTTACAGGCCGTGTTCAACTGATGCAATTAGGCATTTTGGCATAAAACTCAAATTGCATCAATTGATGTGATTAGGACTTAAGGGGTTAAGGATTTGAATTTCATAAAATCAGACTTTTCTGATCTACCACAAGACCCGCCGACATGTAAAAATACCCCCGCTAACACCAATACACAAGGCCTGTAAGAGACAGCCCTAGCATGTATTCAATATGAACTGTGGGTTTTAGCGCCGTAGTGGTGACATGTAGAGGTGTATGGTGTGTAGGACTACTGGGCCTTGAGAGCAGGCTGTGAAGCCTATGCCCATAGTCAGACATAAAAAAAAAAAAATCGAATTGCATATCCTAGGGTTAACTCTCCTTCTCTTACTGGCTCCCTTCAACCTCTGTCTCATCGCCGCACTGTTGCATCATTATCTCTTTTCTATCACTATTTCAATGGTCACTGCTCCTCTGAACTGTCTGCTTGTATCCTTCCACCTCTACGACAGGGCGCGAAGCACCTGTCTAGCAACAAACTCTCATCCCTTTTTGGCCAACCCTTTAATGTAAGAGTTAACCATTATTTCCAGTCCTTCATTTATGCAACAGATCAACTATGGAACTGTCTCCCTTTGTCTGTTTTTCCTACTTCCTATGATCTCCAGTCTTTCAATCGCTTTGTGTCCAGGCATCTAGAAATGAACAGATCTTGAATTTGGCTCTCTTTTGCATTTTCTTTTCTTGGAAGGAACTGTTTGGGGGCTCTTAGCCTTTGGTTCCTTCTTCCTTGCTTTAATATATATATATATATATATATATATATATATATATATATATATATATATATATATATATATATATATATATATATATATATATATATATATTGTACAATAGATGCGAAAGAAGGAGTGGATGCACTAACCTTACCTGAGATGTGTTGTGTGAATGGTTTGATATATGAGTCAGCATTGTGTACCATGTTGGGGGATAATTTGTCCTATCTTTACTTACTGAATGTCACAATTGCTCCTGTAAAGCATAAATGTGGTACGAAGATAGGAGATTTCCCATCGGCCGTAAAGGTGTGCCAGGATATACTCGTACCATTCTCAGGAAGTAATAAATAGGAAGATGATAAGTCACCTGATATGTATACAATTGAGAACTCTACAAACCCAACTGTGACTCCTTCAGCTGACCTTGCCTCATACGTACATCCAGGAGAATATCCCCAATATAAAGAGCAATTAATAAATCTTTTGCAGACCTATAGAGATGTTGTGGCTTTGCCTGTTGGACCTATGGGGAAGACTGACATGCTAAAACATACTACTGAATTATTTTTGGGTACTCAGCCAGTTTATGTCTGACATATAGACTACCAAATAGCTTGCAACAACAGATGCGATAGCACAGGTTGTGATAGATCAGGACATCATTTAACATTACGGCAGTCCGTGGAATAGTCCGCTTTTCTTAGTACCCAAGAAAGGAGGAGAATTTAGGCCTGTAGTTGACTATCACAAAGAAAACACTGTCACCGTACTGGATCTATTCCCGTCACCACTCTTAACAAATTTACTGGAATCACTTGGCGAGAATATCTAAGGTTTCTCCTCACTTGACTTACTCAGTGGCTACTGGTAAGTAGAAATGGAAGAGTCGTCTCACCCATTCACTGCCTTCAGTACCCCTTCTGGACACCAACAGTTTAAGAGACTTCCCTTTGGTCTTAGAAATGCTCCATCAGTATTCAAGCGACCTAATCATTCTGTATTCAATGGTATGATTGATTATTCCCTTTCTGCCTATTTAGAGGACATCAATGTTGTGAGGAAGTCAATCCTTGAACATTTTGCCAAGCTACAGCAAGTTTTTGATCGACTTCAAAAGGCAGGTCTAAAGGTTAAACTGAGCAAATGTGGCTTTTTACGTAGAAGAATTAAATTTCTTGGACATGTGGCTGATGCTGAAGGAATTCACACCACAGAAGAGAGAGCGAAAGCAGCTTCCAAATTCCCTGGACCTACCAGTACTGACGATGTGAGGAGTTTCCTTGGTCTGAGTAGTTATTATCGGCTATTTATTCAAGGGTACGCACAAACTGCCACTTCTCTTATTAAATTACTAAAGAAAATAAACCTTTTCTTTGGACTAAAGATCCGTTACAAGCTTTTGAAACAATGAAGACAGCACTTGCTTATACCCCAGTCCTGGCATCCCCTGCCTATAACAAACCTTTTCTTCTTTGTATAGATGCATATGGAGTAGGAACTGGTGTGGTATCAATGGAAGTTGATCAAGCAATGGGAAAGCGTGCAATGTAGTAGGCTAGTCATGCCGTACAGACCGTAGAACGTAACTACAGTGTTACTGAATGGGAGGACATAGCAGTTGTTTGGTCTCTCAAACATTTTACAGATTTATAAGATGTAATACAGTATACGGATATCCAGTGCATATCCAAACATATCATCTTGTACTCTGTGATTTATTTAAAGGAAGAAATCTTAAAGGTCGTCTAGCACGATGGTCAGATATTATTCAAGACATTATCCCAGTCTTTCAGTACGTTCCTGGTATATCAAATGTAGTTGCAGATGCTCTTTCACGTCATGTAACCAGGTGGTCTCACCGTGTTAAGCCAATGACGTACTTTACACCACTCTAACCTCAGATGTGGTTTATCATTGTCAGTGCACACTGTGGTCCAAGACTCCAAGGTAATATGCTTCAAACTTACCTACTCTCCCAGGGTCAGTAGATGATCTCATGTTAGGCAATGATATTTTGTATAAGATGGTATCCTAACAGCTAAGGCCATACCTAATAGACAGGTACATCAACTAGTTGTTCCCTCTTATATAATACCTGCAGTGCTCCACATTGCCCATAACATACCTCACACATCCCATCCAGGAAAAAATCGATGTCTGAGACAAACATTACTTTCATTTTATTGGCCTACTTTGCAAAGGACATCAATGACCACTGTGATTCCTGTATTTCCTGTAACAGTCATAAACGGTCAACTGGATTGCCCGCTGCACTTATGCAATATTCAGCTCTATTCCGTCCCTGGGAAACTGTTTCTGTTGACCTTAAACTACCAGAGTATTTGTTCGTGGCATCGATCATTTCTCACGTTACTGTGTTCTTGTACCGCTTCAAGACAAGACCGCTAAGAGTGTCGCACGTGCCTTCATCAATTACGTCATTTGCCTATTCACTACACCGTCTACTGTTATTACTGATAAATGCGCAGAGTTTAACAATAATCATTTTCTTCAGGTTTATAAGCAGTATAACGTCAATAAATGTAATATCATACCCAACCATCCAGCTTCCAATGGCCTTTTCAACGGACAAAATAGAAAAGTGTTGGAGTGCTTGAGACACTAAGGTTGTCAATGCACCTGTTGGGATAAGTGCATACCCCAAGTTGCAGCCTTAATCAATAGTTCCATCAATACATCCGTTGACGAAACTACATTTTTTGTCTTATATGGGTTTGATAAAAAAAAAAAAAAATACCCTAGTCAATGCTATCGTCGAAACCTGATTCATTCTATAATTTGGATGATTATATGAAAGTAATAATGACAGACTTTCAGAAAATTCATCAGTATGTTAAAGCTAACCTGGCCGTATCTAAAGAGGATATGGTACAATGCCAGCATAAATCTGTGTCACCTATCAGCATCAATGTCAGTGATTTAGTAATTGCTCGTTCATATGCACGTAGTTCTAAATTAGATGATAATTTTACAGGCCCACAAGGCGTGATAACTGTTACGGTAACAAATTTCAAATACAGGAACTATCTACTAGTAGTACCAAGTGGGTGCATGCAGATGATTTCAAGTGTGCCCTGCGGGTTCAGGTGTAGAAGTCACATGGAAATATTCCAACTTCTGTTCCTTCTTCTGACACCCCTTCAAACATACCTTCTCATTCTAAGGCACAGCATCTTTCCCCTCCTGACAAAGATTACCGCTCAAAATTGGGCTCTGCACACAAAGCTCCATTTTTTTTTTTTTTTTTTTTTCACAAAAATCACTACTACAACCATATCCTCTTCATAAGCATCTCCTTTATTTGAAATTTATTTTATAGGTAAAGACGTGGAGGGCCTACCTGTTGGCAATGCTGCCCCTCACTGGGTCCGGGCTGGGGAAAGACGATGGTGTCTCAGGGCTGGTAACACTGATCAGCCTGGGAGGCGAGGTGATGGTAGTCAAAGATGTAGTCTCCCTACACTATGAGCTAGAGCTTCTGGTCTCAGTTGCCATTGCCCTGCCTTACTTCGTGCACCGGCTGAATGAAATACAGTGTCTCCTGTCAGCCATTGTGGAGAAACACGACCCTGATGCATTCTGGTCCCTTCTCTGCTTACTTATTCGTTGGAAGCTTGACTACATACTGCATATACTAAATTTTATCATCTAAATAACACTTTTCCAAGACAGACACCTGTAGGTCGTTCACATGTGAAGCCTGATCTCTTTGATCTCTGTTTGGTGTAGTAACTTCTCATGATCCCTCTAACTTAAATCAAACCATCCTGATTTGTCTAATGCCCTTAAATATCAAAATAGGGTTCTCCTGGCTGAACACTCTATGCTCCAGAAAACTACTGCACACCTCAATGATGTGACAGAAACACTTAATCATTTCTCAGACATTTTATAAGGGCATATTTCAATAATGAGTATTGTAAATGAGGTGCTATATGTCATGCTGTGCCTTGACAATTTACAACTTTCTCTAGACTCTCTTCTTACCCACGTCACAGCCTTCGTTCGTCTTCTAGTTGATGCTGTTTGTGGTCATGTTACACTGGATATGTATCTCTGATCGTCATTCTGTGCTGGAACGAGCTCATTTTACCTTTGAGTTGTCTCCATTGTGTTTACATCCTCTAATGATCTCAGCCAATATTCTTCTCCTCTATTTACTTCTCGTCTCTGCACTGCCTACATTCTTGCCATTTTCCCTAGTAGTGCCGCTCCTTGCGAATCTGCTCTGGTTCGTATTTTTTTCCATACAATCTGTCTGCTCCTTCGTTCCAGTCCCTAATTTTCCAGTACACCATGCTCGTCTTGGTTATGTCCAATACATCTTTTTCAGTTTCCCAGTCTCTGCCATTATCATCTGTCCTGGTGCTTCTGTTCGTTCGGTTCTACCCAACTGCTTGTATAGAGCACCCAATTACTGCAGTA
This sequence comes from Coenobita brevimanus, assembly GCF_032717465.1. NCBI lineage: Eukaryota > Metazoa > Arthropoda > Malacostraca > Decapoda > Coenobitidae > Coenobita > Coenobita brevimanus. Next base: position 11,861,245 of record NC_137066.1, read on the forward strand.
CTAACCCACCGTGTGCCGGCTATTTTTAGCCCTCTGGGTCACCCCAGTGCCGGCCATTTTTTGACCTTTTTTTGGGGGGGGGCTAGAATAATAGATTTTGATGTGAAAACAACAAATTTTGCCATTAAAATGCTTACCAAGGCTCGGAACTGAGTTTTATTGAGTCCTACATACTCGTGTACAAGTATAGCCGCTCTCTCACGCTCACCACATAGGTGAGAGAAAGCCGTTTTCTATGTAAGGTATACTCAGGTATTTATGCTGGGAAGGTATAACAATGTTCAGTACACTTTTCTGATTACTTATTACTTCAGCATCTATCACAATTTGCATGTCTTTCTCACTGTCAATGCATTATCTTACACTTACTTGAAGATAGGTACAACCTGACTACATTACGTACAGTCCTGGCACTTACAAGAAGGTATTTACAACTTGACCACTATATAGTCCTTACACTTACAAGAAAATATTTACAACTCACACTTACATGAAAATATTTACAAAATGCCATCACTATGTACAGCACTGGGTTAGGCACACAGGCAGAGTGAGGCAGAGCGAGCTTGAGGGGGGGAGCGAGTGAGTGTATGGCCTTGACAGCCTGGGGAATGGTAGAGGAACAGTTACCTTACATGCCTGCCAATTTTTACCCACGAATCTTGAAAAATGCAGTCACAGTGAAGTTTTTTACTTTAGACCATTTTAAAACGGCACTGGCACTGGCCGTGGAATTGTCAAGACCGTTTTAAAACGGCACTGGCATGCGGCGGGTTAAGTCAGAATCTGTGGTTTCCTACCCTACATGTCATCAGTATACAGTTCGTTCTTATACATATGAAATCTTTCAACCTATTAATGTGTCCTTCCACCTTCCTTCTGACAACTTATCCACCACATCCGAAAAATTACTTACAGTATATTAGATTTTTTCAGTGAAAGTGATTTCGTGCTGCATCACTTCTCATTGGCCTTTCATCTTTCTTGTGGGCATCCGGTCTTTGTGCTTCCCTCCGTGGTTGTTTCTTTTGTCAGATTTCTTATCACTATCTGTGTAGTTCATTGCTGTGTTAAACGAATGGAGAGAAGACTGCATGAAATCAGGGCTGCGACAGAAGTAGTACAGCCACTACAGGATACTGAAACTGGTCGTACCTAGTATTACTCAGTGTGACTACCTGAAGTGAAAAGAATATGTAACCTGACACTGAGGAGGAGACAGTTGTGTCAGGTGGAGGATATTAAGTGATATGATGATTAATGGAAATTAAGTGATCTACTGTAATTATAATACGAAGAACAGTATCAGGAAAGAACCACAGTGCACTTCACCCATATTATACAGTGCTAATTTGTCTGAAAACGTGGGAACACTTAACAGTGTGAACATTATTTAGTGGTTTTGAGACATCACTAGTTCCTGTGTAACCAACTGTGATCACTGTCACATGTATGAACATGAGCTTCATTACAGGGCAGTTAATTGGAAATATTTCCTTAATAATGTTCCTGCAGGATGGACTTCCAGTACGAAGTGATACTGTAATTTTAAGGATACTGAATATACTAAAATATGCTGTACCTACTACGTTCAGTTCGTTTTGATAATAGTAATTATTATTAATAATCTGTAATTTTCGCGTGACAACTTTTAGCCCTTGTAATGTTGGATTTTTACCGTGACCATTTAATTGTTTAGTAAATACTGTTTCCCTATCTTATTTGAAACAACTACTTACATTACATAATTTTATTTTTTTTATTATGTAATATTCATTGTTGTACTTGTCTGTGATTAGGGACCTAGCTACATAGATTTCCTATCACATCCTTATTCCTTTACCCAGCTATTTTTTCATTCTTGTTGTACTTAGACTTCTTATCTGTATATTTCCCCATTGTGTCTGTAGACACACTTTTAATTAGCCTGGGAAAATTGTTACAAACGATTTAATAATTTCTTGCAAACTAGATTGATGTTAGTGTATATAATAGTGTATATATAACAGCATATAAGTGTAACGCTGTGTATAGGTATAACCATGGGTGGTCTACGTGACAATCTTTGTTGTCAGCTGGCGGCGTGCTGAAGATTTCTTATGAGTAAGATCAAAGGAGCTGGAAGGTAGGGAAGCTCACCCGTGAACCTAGTAGTTCTATAGCAGGCCACAGGCAGGGCACATCTGTAATCTTCTAGTCAAGAATAAAGCAGCAAAAATGCACTGGACTTTGGGCACAACTTTTTTGACTAATAGGCTGGTATACTGTATACTAAATTAGATAATACACCTTGACGTTTTTTTTTTTTTTTTGTCTTTTCGTTTCTTACTAAGGTTTAGTTTCCTGTCATCCTTGGATTTTGTACATTCTTGATAGTTTTCTCTCTGTTCTCAGGGTCGAAATTTGTGACCTAGACTGGTGTGGAAGGGAAAAGTAAATGAGGCATACTATGACTCGATATCAACCAGGTAATATTATCTTGCGTTAACTGGCTCTGAATAATATATCTTACTGGGCCCGATCATTACACACAAAAGTTGCAATGTTAACGATATTATCATCTCTTGTTAATTATCAATTAAACAAAATGGTCTTACATTAGCTTTAAGTAAAGAATACGTGACCAGAAGGATGAATGACTTTGTATCTTTGTATGTTTCACATTCGTCACATCCCTTGCATATTTTTTTTTTTTGTTCTCTTCCTCCTTTCCTTACATATTCTCCTTCTAAAGTTTACTAATCATCCATCTACTTGTCAGATATTTGCATTCTTATCAGCAAGATTTTCTTTTATCTCCCGATTTCCCCTTCTTCTAACATGGTTTCCTCCCCTTCTACCCCTCTATCCCCATCTCCCCTTCATAACTTCCTTAGCTTTTACTCAATAGTCTCAGTCTTATTCTCTTTCGTTCATTCTTACCTTCCCTATTCGTGCCATATGCTTCTTGCTCCCGTCCTCACTCCCTACCCTATTGACTTTGTTGTTCATAGTCATATATTTTCTTTTTCATCTCCCCTCTTACTTCTCCTATCCCCTCTCCTCATTTCTCCTTTCCACATTTGCATTCATATATCTTCCTCTGTCTACTCCATAATGTTCTCGTCGTTGCTTTCCTTCAATCCCCTTTCTCTCTCTCTCTCTCTCTCTCTCTCTCTCTCTCTCTCTGATATCCTTTCGTTTATTCTTACTGTTCTCCTTCCTCCCACGCATTTCTTCATCCTTTCCCTTTTCTTCATCTGTCATCCTCATTCCCTTATCCATCCCCCCCCCCTCTCCATTTATTTCTTTCCTAATTTCTATAAAATAATTATCTATCTCTACCCCATCTCTCCTACCCGTCCCTCCTTCCTCTCCCATTTTTCACCATCATTACCCCTCTCTCTCTCTCTCTCTCTCTCTCTCTTGATATTTAATATTTTACTATTATATATATTTAAGGTTGCAAATCAGATGAAGAGGGAAAATAGAAATATCATAAGCGAGCAGTGTATGAAGAATGATGAAGGAAAGTTACTGGTGGCCAGTGAGGATATTAAAGACGTCTGGAGAGATCATTATAACCGGATGCAGTTTGAGCAGTTTTCTTGGAACAGGGAAGGACTGGAGTCGGCGGATCCAGTGTTCGGCCCTTTACTTTTGACAAATGTTGCTACTGTGAGTAGGGCAATACGCAGGGTGCAGTTGCGGAATATGGCGGGTGTCTCTTAGATTGATAGCTGAATTGCTGAAGGCTTCAGGAGATGTAAGAGTGAGTTTAGTTACTGATTTGATGAATTCAGTCATATACGAGAGTGTTGTCCCAGATGAGTGGCTGAAGAGTGTGATTATAGAAATGCAGAAGGAGAAGGGTGATACCCTGGAAATAGGGAATTACAGAGGTATAAAACTTTTGGACCACATAATGAAGGTAATGGAGAGAGTCCCAGAAGGTATGAGAAGGGAAAGAATGGATACTGATAAGATACAGTTTATTTTTATGAAAGGCAGAGGGATCACTGATGCTATATTCATTGTCTGACAACTTCAGGAGTAAAATGTTTTCTTATGCAAGGAAGAAGGAGCCAAAGCCAGGAGCCCGCAAATTTCTCTCCTCAAGAAAAAAACAAAAACAATACAACTGAGAGCGAAATTCAAGATTCGTTCTTTTCGACATGTGTGGACAGATTGCGTTTGAAAGACTCGAGATCATAGGAAGCAGGAAATACAGACAGAGCAAGACAGATCCAGAACTGACTTGTTGCATAAATGAAGGATTGGGAGTAACAGTTAACTCTTGCATTAAACAGCTGGAAAGAAAAGGGATGAGAATATGTTGCTAGACGGGTGCTACACTCCCTTCGTACTGGTGTAGGGGTGCAAGCACATAGTTCAAAGGAGCAGTGACCACTGAAGTAGAGATAGAAAAGAGATAAAGATGCAACACTGAGGCAAAAAGACAGAGGTTGAAGGGACCCAGTCAGAGGAGGAGAGTTAATGAGATGAAATGTCTTTGACTCCACCATATTGAGAAGATATGTATGAGAGGTACCTCCCCACACATGAGAGTTGTACTCTACACAGGGGCGAATAAAACCCGTGTATAAAGTCAATAATTGTGCAAGGGTAAAGAAGGTGCACAGTCAGCTTAGCATGTCTAATCTCTTGGATAGGAAGAGAGATGTAATATGATCTCTCCAAGATAATTCCCGAGAGAATGAAATCTCATGTATGTTTAAAGAAGTTGCAGGACTAAGCTGGATATTATTAAACATTAGTGGGTACTTGTGTGGAAGATTTTGACGGGTTGAAAGGGGTAAGAATTGAGTTTTTGACAAATTAAAAACAAGATTACTGTTACCTCAGTCAGACATACGAGCCAAGTCAGACATAGGGTGTGCCATAGCCCCATCCCTTGTTTGCTGAAGCAACTGCTGATATGGATGCTGCGGGAAGCGAATGAAAAGGTGAAGGGTGGAATAATCAGCGTATGAGTGGATAGGGTTAGATGTACAGCTTAGGTCATTGATGAATAAAAGGAAGAGAGTTGGTGATAGGACAGAGCCCTGAGGAACACCATTATTGATTGTCAAGGGGTTTTTAAAATAAATGCTTATATTTTATTTAAATGATATTAATGTTCAATAATATTGACGAGCAGTGACAATGATTGTCTTGCTAAATCAAGCAACGATTACTTTACGCTGGCTTGCTTCGCACGATTCTCTAAGAATGAGAATTTATAAACTTTCTCAACAGTACACAGCAGAGACTAATTACTCAATTACTGTTTATTAGTACTGTTAGCCTCTGGAGAAAGATACTTCACCCCTGACAATAAATAACTAATACTAATAATAGTATCAGGTTCTTGCTGATGCTTAACTCCTAGGAGGCACAATGGATTTTAAGCTTAATACACAAGACTGGCCTAAGTACCAGTTATGAATGGCAAACGTTTATGCAAGCTAGGAGCTATATGGGAAATAAGCTTAATTGCGGAGAAATGAAACACGAGTTTACATTACGTTAAGCTCAAGAAAAAGAACTGTTAAATTTGTTGATTACAAAATAAATTTAACGTTACATTTCAAAATCAAAGTAATGAGATCGCACTCACTCACTCACTCAAAAGCTAAATTCTTACTCTAGGAAAAACACGTTATCTAAACTCTTAAGTCTAGGAAAATGAAAAGAAATACTGGTCAATGAATGCTGTGTATCACCAACGAAGGGTGGGAGTCTGGAGAACTGTAGTCTAGTGGAGTCTGGGTGCTAGCTGACCTCTCCTCTCACACTGCTGGAGCACAGAACCTCTCTCCGTCACAACAGACACTGGACTGAGTAAACTCGTGGGAAAAAGAGAATGCTAGGGCCGCATTTTTTAACGGCTAGAGTGAGCGAAACGCGCCCAAAACAAATCGCTCAGCGGAAGCGCTAATGTCTCACACAAAGACGATCACTTATGACACTGAAAAATTGATTTGAAAGGACTCCCGCTGATGAGCGGTTAACTGAACGATAAACTGGGATTCCACTTGAGTTCGCGGTTTCCCACAAAAGCCAATGTCACTAGCCGACTCATGACAGATATATCTAGGAGAAGAAAGGTGGCCACCTACAACAGGAGCTGTAAAACGACCAGACAGGAAGCTAGAGATAAAGGCACAGATAGAAAGATAGAAACCATAAGAGGGCATTTTGGAAATCAAAGATTTATGCCTGACTCGATCGAAAGCCTTTGAGATGTCAAGTGCAATGGCAAAGCTTTCACCAGTGTCCCCAAAGGAGGATGACCAGGAATCTGAAAGGTAGGTGAGAAGATCATCAGTGGAGTGTCCCTGATGGAGCCCATACTGATGATCAGAAAGAAGGTTGTGATAGGAAACATGCTTTATTTATTTATTTTTTTTTTTATTAAGAATAGACTAAAAAACTTTTCAGACACAGAATGTAAAAGCAACTGGGCGATAGTTAGAGGGCTGAGAATGGTCCCCTGTCTTTGGGACAGGATGAATGAGAGCACTCTTCTAGCAAGAAGGAAAGATACAAGTTGATAGACAAAGGTAAAAAAGTTTACCTAAGCAGGGTGTAAGCACAGGAGCACACTTTGATAACAACAGAAGGGACCCCTTCAGGCCCAAATGCTTTTTTAGTATTGAGGCCAGTTGTGGCAGAAAATACATCAGTTGAAGAAATTTTAATGTCAGCCATGAGGAAATCAGAGACGGGAAGTCAGGGAGGAACAGCACTGGAATTGTTTAAGGTGGATTTGGAGGAGAAAGTCTGTGCAAAGAGATCTGTTTTATCAGTAGAAGAAAAACCGACAGAGCCATCAGAGTGGAAAAGAGGAGGGAAGGATGATGAGATAAAGCTATTAGAAAGGTTTTTGGAGAGGTGAATCAGTCTCTTCATGTGGAGGATACCACCAAAATTTTACTCTTGCTTCCGTTAGGAGATTATATTATCTCTAAATGGCCTCTCGGACTTAAAAAGTTCAAAAACATTTACGTTAGTTATACCTAAAAAAAAAAAAATGGACATAGACAAATTAGTTTAAATATATCCTTAGGCTATAGAATAATGTGAAAGTAGCAAGAGGAAGAGAAAAAAAAATCATATGCACAGCCAGAAGGGGAACAACAAAAACCGAAGAAGAAAAAAATAGGCGTGCATATTACATAGTTTCAGACAATATACAACAGATTGCAAGGACACTGCCCTGGGGTAAAACGAGCCCATGTATCAAATAGAGTCTCCATGAATGACATGGAGAGAGAGAGAGAGAGAGAGAGAGAGAGAGAGAGAGAGAGAGAGAGAGAGAGAGAGAGAGAGAGAATTGGTTTGTCAAGGGAATTAGGGCCATCTCTGACTTGGGTCGTGAAAAATGTAATAGTACAAAAGAATCTTTCGCTTATTTCCCTGTTAGCTCTTTTCTTTTTCTGCATTCCTTTTTCTTCATTTTTCTTCATTCCTTTCCATCGGGTTTCCTCAACAAACCCTTTCAACTCTCTTGTCTATAGATACTTTTCTTTGAGGGGGGGGGGGGCTCATGTGTTCAGTTTGTTTCTATCCGTCTGTCTGTCTGTCCAGCTTACTGAATGCTCCCTTTATGACACACTCTCCAACGCCGACTCCACCACAAACTCTCATCCTCGTTCATCAGGCCTCACTCTTCTCTTACCCACTTTACCTAATTCTTCTTGTCTAATATCATCTCCCATACCCTTCTCAGTCCTTGCTACTCCAACCTTGTCACTCTCCTCTCTCTCTCTCTCTCTCTCTCTACACAGTATATACATATATATCATTATCCGTTTGAGTATCCACTGCAGGACCGGCCTATCCCGACCGAAGTCGGGACGATACAGCCAATGTATCTCTACCAAGTGGCTTGGGCTGTCTGGTAGAGATTGTATGTGGGGTGAGAAGTGCTTGTAAGTGTATTTGTTGTGTTGGAGTGGCTTTGGATGTGTGAGTAGTCTGTGAAACAAGTGTAATTGGCCCGAGCAAGCCGACTGGGTGCAAGCATACTTTATAGTAAGCGATACTGGTTCAACCACAGCACCCCTTCTGTCCGCCAATGCAGTACATGGCCGGGTGAACACTCCCAAAATTTATTACCCTGGCGGGACGCGAACCCTGGCTCACCCGTGTACGAAAAGCGCACATTCTACCACTGAGGCTCCATATATATATATATATATATATATATATATATATATATATATATATATATATATATATATATATAGTAGAGTCTTTCTGTAGTTCAGAGCAGGAGTGTCAACTCTTCGTCCTCTGTGCCCTCATTTGCGCGTCCTTCTTGCAAATTGAATCAAGCTCTGCCGGCCCCTATATAATGAGCTCAGTCTCTGCATTAATTGCCACTTAGATCTACTCCTCATTTTGTTCACATCTCTGTCCTCCTCTGTACAGTTGTTATTTTTGTGAGTGCTCAGGAAGTCTCCAACCATCTATCTGCTGTGTAATTTGAGTATAAGTGTTATTACATTTTTTTCTTGTACTGTGTAGCATAAGGTGTTGATTCGTGGGCCTGGTGAGGTTTTTGTGATTGATGTGGAGTTTTTGATGTCAGCCATTATTAATAATATTTTGTGTCTGTAATAATATATCTTGCATTAACTGAGCATTATCCGGTTTTCTCATTTTATCGGGGCTGACTAAGATAAATTTACTCTTGCTAATTTCGTGTTAATGGAGGCTATTGCAGTTAACCATATATTTAACCTGTTTTTTGCCATTACATTATCCTTATGAGTCCTGAATGTTTAGTTGTTAGTTTAAGCATTAAACTTTAACTTGTAATTTTCCCTAACTCTTTTGTTTTGAACCTGGAACTTTGCGGGACAGTAGTGATTTTAGTATTCTCACTTGAAGTGTTCATTATTTCTCTCTGTTCCGTAACATAAATTTGGCTACCTCTTATCAGGATATTCAGGACATTATCATAAGGATATTGCTTGATATTTTGTGACTGTGATTTATTCATGATGTCTACTATTACTACTCTTGATGAAGCCAAAGATTTTTTGTCAAATGTGCAAACAGTGTGTGATGTAGAAAACAGAACAAAGAATGAACTTGAGCTTGTTGCTCAACAATTGGGAATTGCTGTTCACTCTCATCATTCTAAAGATCAAATTGTTGACATGATTAATAAAAGCTTGTTTGATGTAACTCCTCCAGATGAGCAAATGCAGACTGAAATAGCTAAGTTACAGCTAGCCCTGCAGGAGGCTCGTGCTAAGGAGGCTGAGTTTCAGGCACGTTCTAAGGAGGCTGAGTCTCAGGCTCGTATTCAGGAGGCACAAATTGAACTTTCTAGGATTCAGGCAGACCATGAGTATCGCATGAAACAAGGTGGAACTGGATCATCTAGCTCTGATGATTTTGATGTGGCTAAAAATATTAAACTTGTCCCTCCTTTTAATGAATCTGATTTAACAAAATATTTTCAGTTGTTTGAGAGGGTAGCTACAGGTTTCAATTGGCCCAAAAAGTATTGGCCAGTACTCCTTCAAACTGTTCTCACCGGTAAAGCTCAAGTAACTTATGCATCTTTGCCTCAGGATCAATGTGATAATTATGATGTAGTTAAGAGCTTGATTCATAAAGCCTATGAGCTTGTTCCTGAAGCCTATAGAGTAAAATTTAGGACAACTTATAAGCAAGATAAGCAATCCCATGTTGAGTATGCAAAAATCAAAGAAGATCTGTTAGAGCAGTGGTTAAATTCTAAGAATGTAAATTCTGATTTTGATAAATTTAAGCAGATGATTTTGCTGGAGGAATTCAAAAGGTGTATTAATAAAGATGTAAGCCTATATCTTGATGAGAAAAGAATAGATAATTTGTCTGATGCTGCAGTTTTACCTGATGAATATGTTTTCACTCAGAAGAGATATTCTAAAGAAAAAAGGAAAGCTGAGAGTAAGTCTGTTGCCCCTACTCAGAGTACAGGTAACAGGAAAGAGAATAAAAATGATGTTTCTCAGGAAGTAAATACCAGCTCCACATCTAGATTTCAGAAAAGTAAATGTACTTATTGTAGTAAGCTTGGTCATACTACGGAGAAATGTTTCAGGAGACAGCGTGATATGAACAAAAAGGAGTCTTTAAATATTCAGTCAAATGGTCTAGTGTCCGCCCTTGAGAGTTCCCAGAATTCTTTAACCGAGTTAACTGAACCTGCTTTGAGGGGAAAATTAAATTCTCATGATGAAGCTCCTCTTTTGAGCAGTAACGTGGGTGACACTCTCAAGAGTTCATGTGCTAATTTCCTGTCTGATGGTTTTGTCAGTCCTCCGGACAGTAATGAGTAACGTGGGTGACACTCTCAAGAGTTCATGTGCTAATTTCCTGTCTGATGGTTTTGTCAGTCCTCCGGACAGTAATGACAGGAAATCAGTTAAAATATATCGTGATACAGGTGCTTGCCAATCCCTTATGCTGACCAGTGTTCTAGGCTCTAATGTTAATTCCTCTGATGAAACTGTAATCTTACAAGGTGTAGGGAATAATTACTTCTCTGTCCCTCTGTGCAGAGTGAATTTAGAGTCTGGTTTTGTTAATGGTTCCGTTATGGTTGGGTTGGTTGAGACACTTCCAATGTCAGGTATAACTTTCTTACTTGGAAATGATATTGGTGGAAGTCAAGTGTGTCCAGCTCCTCAGTTGTCTAGTGAACCGTGACTGTGACCCAGGATTGTGATATCCCTGACGTGTTCTCCGCATGTGCTGTCACTAGGGCTAAGTCTAAAGTTACTGGTGACTTAGAGGATAATGATGATGATGATGTTATCCTAGCTGACACTTTTCTTGCTAATTTGGACCACTCACCAGATGAGGCAGTACCCCGTAGTATTGATAATTTGTCTCGTCAAGAGTTGGTTGAATGGCAGGTTGTTGACCCTGAGTTGAAAGGTCTAGCCAACTCTGCTTGCAGTGAGGAAGAGTCAGCTGGTGCTTCTACTTGTTATTATATAAAGTCAGGAGTACTTATGAGTAAATGGAGACCCCCAACACCATCAGCCGACTGTGAATGGGAGGTTGTACATCAAGTTGTCATCCCTCGTGTTTGTAGGCAGGACATCATTAGAGTGGCTCATGATTCCAGTTTGGCAGGAGACCTTGGAATGAGGAAGACTGTGGCACGCATTTTGAAACACTTCTACTGGCCACGTATCTTCAGAGATGTTTCCTGGTATTGTAAGTCTTGTCACACCTGTCAAGTTGTGAGGAAGTGTAATTAGACCAAAAAGGTTGCACCTCTAGTTCCCATTCCTCCTTTTGAGGCGCCATTCACCCGTGTGTTGGTGGATATTGTGGGCCCTCTTCTTAAGACTTCTTCAGGATTTTCTTATGTGTTGACCCTGATTGATATGGCTACTCGTTATCCTGAAGCCATTCCACTTAGAAATATATCAGCAAAGAACGTGGTTAAGGAAATGCTAGGGTTCTTCACCAAGTTTGGTCTGCCCAAGGAGGTACAGTCAAACCGGGGAAGTAATTTCATGTCAAATGTTTTCAAGCAGTCTCTGAAAGAGTTGGGCATCACCCAGATCATGTCTTCCGCTTGCCATCCCCAGACCTAAGGAGCGTTGGAGAGATATCATCAAACACTCAAATCGATGCTCAAGAAATACTGTTTGGAACATCAGAAAGATTGGGATAAAGGTCTTCCATTCGTTGTATTTGCCGCAAGAGAATCTCCAAATGAATCACTGGGCTTCTCACCCTTTGAACTATTGTTTGGCCATGAAGTAAGAGGACCCCTTAAGCTACTCAAGGAATGCTGGCTGTCGGAGGAAGATGACGTCAACCTGCTGAAGTATGTGATGAAGTTCAAAGAACGGCTGTCCACTGCTTTACAGCTGGCGAGAGAGAATTTAGGAGCTGCTCAAGAGAAGATGAAGACTTGGTATGATAAGAAGTCCAGGTTACGCCACTTTCAGCCAGGAGATCAGGTTTTGATTCTGCTACCGGTGCATGGGCAACCTCTTCAAACCAAGTTTAGTGGTCCTTATTTCGTGGAGAAGAAACTCAGTGATGTCAACTATGTCATCGCCACACCAGATCGTAGAAAGAACAAGCAACTTTGTCACATCAACATGCTAAAGTTATATCACAGGCAGGACGAAAATAACCCAGTCTGCACTGTAGCTGTTCCACCCGAGTCTGCAAGTGAAGTTCTCCCATCCAGCATGAGCCTGAGTGATAGTTTGGGGAAGAATCCTGATATCATGAATGATCTCCAGACTAAGCTTTCTCATCTAGCTTCCGAGGAAAGGCAGGAGTTTTTGGCATTACTGCAGGAGTACCCGCAAGTGTTCTGTGCCACTCCAGGAAGAACCACTGTGTTGATGCATGATGTTGATGTTGGAGACGCAAAGCCAATGAAACTGCCTCCTTACCGTGTGAACCCAGTGAAAGTTCCTCTCATCCAGAAGGAGCTTGGCTACCTGTTGGACCACAAGATACTTGAGCCCTGTCAGAGCGAGTGGATTTCTCCTGTCACTCTAGTCCCTAAGCCAGGTGGGTCACAGCGGCTTTGCATCGACTACAGATTTGTTAATCAGATAACCAAAGCAGACACTTACCCTCTCCCTCGCGTGGAAGATTGCCTAGACAAGATCGGAAAGGCTAGGTACATAAGTAAGTTTGATTTGTTAAAGGGATACTGGCAAGTACCTATGTCTGAACGTGCTAGGGAGATCTCATGCTTTGTAACACTAGGAAAGACTTTTGCATGTTCTGTAATGCCATATGGTATGAAGAATGCACCAGCCACATTTCAGAAGCTCATGAATGTTGTAACAGAGGGTTTGGCAGGGTGTGTTGTTTATATTGATGATGTATTAATCTTCAGTGACAACTGGAAAGATCACCTATGGCATGTCAGTAAATTTCTTGAGCGTTTGGTTCAGGCTAATCTTGTAGCTAATTTATCAAAGTGTGAGTTTGGTCAAGCTAAAGTTCAGTACCTTGGGTACGTAACTGGTGATGGACACGTTGCACCACCAGGAGCTAAGGTTCAGGTTATAAGTGATCTTCCCAGACCTAAAAGTAGGAAAGAGCTACAGAGATTTTTGGAAATTCTAGGTTATTACAGGAGATTTGTTCTTAACTTTTCAATTCTTGTATCACCACTTACAGACCTACTGAAAAAGGGAGTTAAATTTGTCTGGACCGATAACTGTGAATCCTCTTCCAGTAAAATTAAAACTATCCTGTTAAGTCAGCCAGTGCTCGCTACTCCAAATTTTGCTAAGTCTTTTAAGATGGCTTTTGACGCAAGTGATACAGGAGCTGGGGCTGTTTTGCTGCAAGAGGATGATCAGGGTATTGAACACCCTGTATCTTATTACAGTAAGAAGTTCACTCCACCTGAAAAGAACTACTCAGCTATTGAGAAAGAGCTTTTGGCCTTGATTTTGGGTTTACAGCATTTTTCATTTTATTTGTGTTCTGGTTTTGACCCCATAGTCATTTATACCGATCATAACCCACTGAAATTCCTTAGTAAGTTTAAAGATAAAAATCAGAGATTGACAAGATGGAGTCTACTTCTTCAGGAGTATTCATTAGACATACAACATGTCAAGGGGAAAGAAAATGTTATTGCAGATTGCTTATCTAGACTTTAGACAGATTGTTTTAGAGTAATAAGAAATTTCCTTTGTAAATTTCTTTTTCTTTGTGGGGAGGTGTTACATAGCGTATGATTTCATCATCCTTTGTATAATTCTAACGTACAGTATGCTACTTGTTTGATCACGATTCGCCTCGTGGCTTCCATAGTGACAAGTTCTACCTCAGTCTCCCCTTCTCCCCCTTATAGTAGAGTAAGTCGTTCTTTCTGTTGTTCAGAGCAGGAGTGTCAAGTCTTCGTCCTCTATGCCCTCATTTGCGCGTCCTTCTTGCAAGTTGAGTCAAGCTCTGCCGACCCCCTATATAATGAGCTTAGTCTCTGCATTAATTGCCACTTAGATCTACTCCTCATTTTGTTCACATCTCTGTCCTTCCCTGTACAGTTGTTATTTTTGTGAGTGCTCAGGAAGTCTCCAACCATCTAGCTGCTGTGTAATTTGAGTATAAGTGTTATTACATTTTTTTTCTTGTACTGTGTAGCATAGGGTGTTGATTCGTGGGCCTGGTGGGGTTTTTGTGATTGATGTGGAGTTTTTGATGTCAGCCATTATTAATAATATTTTGTATCTGTAATAATATATCTTGCATTAACTGAGCATTATCCGGTTTTCTCATTTATCAGGGCTGACTTAGATAAATTTACTCTTGCTAATTTCGTGTTAATAGAGGCTATTGCAGTTAACCATAGATTTAACCTGTTTTTTGCCATTACATTATCCTTATGAGTCCTTAATGTTTAATTGTTAGTTTGAGCATTAAACTTTAACTTGTAATTTTACCTAACTCTTTTGTTTTGAACCTGGAACCTTGCGGGACAGTAGTGATTTTAGTATTCTCACTTGAAGTGTTCATTATCTCTCTGTTCCGTAACATAAATTTGGCGACCTCTTATCAGGATATTCAGGATACTATCATAAGGGTATTGCTTGATATTTTGTGACTGTGATTTATTCATGATGTCTACTATTACTACTCTTGATGAAGCCAAAGTTTTTTGTCAAATGTGCAAACAGTGTGTGATGTAGAAAACAGAACAAAGAATGAACTTAAGCTTGTTGCTCAACAATTGGGAATTGCTGTTCACTCTCATCATTCTAAAGATCAAATTGTTGACATGATTAATAAAGCTTGTTTGATGTAACTCCTCCAGATGAACAAACGCAGATTGAAATAGCTAAGTTACAGCTAGCCCTGCAGGAGGCTCGTGCTAAGGAGGCTGAGTTTCAGGCACGTTCTAAGGAGGCTGAGTCTCAGACTCGTATTCAGGAGGCACAAACTGAACTTTCTAGGATTCAGGCAGACCATGAGTATCGCATGAAACAAGGTGGAACTGGATCATCTAGCTCTGATGATTTTGATGTGGCTAAAAATATTAAACTTGTCCCTCCTTTTAATGAATCTGATTTAACAAAATATTTTCAGTTGTTTGAGAGGGTAGCTATAGGTTTTAATTGGCCCAAAAAGTATTGGCCAGTACTCCTTCAGAGTGTTCTCACCGGTAAAGCTCAAGTAACTTATGCATCTTTGCCTCAGGATCAATGTGATAATTATGATGTAGTTAAGAGCTTGATTCTTAAAGCTTATGAGCTTGTTACAGAACAGAGAGAGAGATAATGAACACTTAAGTTCATTCTTTGTTCTGTTTTCTACATCACACACTGTTTGCACATTTGACAAAAAATCTTTGGCTTCATCAAGAGTAGTAATAGTAGACATCATGAATAAATCACAGTCACAAAATATCAAGCAATACCCTTATGATAATATCCTGAATATCCTGATAAGAGGTCGCCAAATTTATGTTACGGAACAGAGAGATAATGAACACTTCAAGTGAGAATACTAAAATCACTACTGTCCCGCAAGGTTCCAGGTTCAAAACAAAAGAGTTAGGTAAAATTACAAGTTAAAGTTTAATGCTCAAACTAACAATTAAACATTCAGGACTCATAAGGATAATGTAATGGCAAAAAACAGGTTAAATATATGGTTAACTGCAATAGCCTCTATTAACACGAAATTAGCAAGAACAAATTTATCTAAGTCAGCCGTGATAAAATGAGAAAACCGGTTAATGCTCAGTTATGGCAATATATATTTTTACAGATACAAAATATTATTAATAATGGCTGACATCAAAAACTCCACAAGAATCACAAAAACCTTACCTGGCCTACGAATTAACACCTTAGGCCATACAGTACAACAAAAATGGTAACAACACTTATACTCAAATTATACAGCAACTAGATGGTTGGAGACTTCCTGAGCACTCACAAAGATAATACACTATACAGGGAAGGACAGAGATGTGAACGAAATGAGGAGTAGATCTAAGTGGCAATTAATGCAGAGACTGAGCTCATTATATAGGGGCCGGCAGAGCTTGATTCAACTTATAAGAATTACGCGCAAATGAAGCCATAGGGGCCAAAGAGTTGACACTCCTGCTCTGAACAACAGAAAGAACGACTTACTCTACTATAAGGGGGAGAAGGGGGGAGTGAGGTAGAACAGGCAAGCCTGGTCACTATGGAAGCCACGAGGCGAATCGTGATCAAACATGCAGCATACTGTACGTTAGAATTATATAAAGGATAATGAAATCATAGGCTATGTAACACCTCCCCACAAAGAAAAAGAAATTTACAAAGGAAATTTCTTATTTCTCTAAAACAATCTGTCTAAAGTCTAGATAAGCAATCTGCAATAACATTTTCTTTCCCCTTGACATGTTGTATGTCTAATGAATACTCCTGAAGAAGTAGACTCCATCTTGTCAATCTCTGATTTTTATCTTTAAACTTACTAAGGAATTTCTGTGGGTTATGATCGGTATAAATGACTATGGGGTCAAAACCAGAACACAAATAAAATGAAAAATGCTGTAAACCCAAAATCAAGGCCAAAAGCTCTTTCTCAATAGTTGAGTAGTTCTTTTCAGGTGGAGTGAACTTCTTACTGTAATAAGATACAGGGTGTTCAATACCCTGATCATCCTCTTGCAGCAAAACAGCCCCAGCTCCTGTATCACTTGCGTCAACAGCCATCTTAAAAGGCTTAGGAAAATTTGGAGTAGCGAACACTGGCTGACTTAATAGGAGAGCTTTAAGTTTACTGAAAGAGGATTCACAGTTATCGGTCCAGACAAATTTAACTCCCTTTTTCAGTAGGTCTGTAAGTGGTGATACAAGAATTGAAAAGTTAAGAACAAATCTCCTGTAATAACCTACCATTCCCAAAAACCTTTGTAGCTCTTTCCTAAGGTCTGGGATGATCACTTATAACCTGAACCTTAGCTCCTGGTGGTACAACGTGTCCATCACCAATCACGTACCCAAGGTACTGAACTTTAGCTTGACCAAACTCACACTTTGATAAATTAGCTACAAGATTAGCCTGAACCAAACGCTCAAGAAATTTACTGACATGGCATAGGTGATCTTTCCAGTTGTCACTGAAGATTAATACATCATCAATATAAACAACACACCCTGCCAAACCCTCTGTTACAACATTCATGAGCTTCTGAAATGTGGCTGGTGCATTCTTCATACCATATGGCATAACAGAACATGCAAAAGTCTTTTCTAGTGTTACAAAACATGAGATCTCCCTACCACGTTCAGTCATAGGTACTTGCCAGTATCCCTTTAACAATCAAACTTATGTACCTAGCCTTTCCGATCTTGTCTATGCAATCTTCCACGCGAGGGAGAGGGTAAGTGTCTGTTTTGGTTATCTGATTAATACGTCTGTAGTCGATGCAAAGCCGCTGTGACCCACCTGGCTTAGGGACTAGAGTGACAAGAGAACTCCACTCGCATTGACAGGGCTCAATCATCTTGTGGTACAACAGGTAGCCATGCTCCTTCTGGATGAGAGGAACTTTCACTGGGTTCACACGGTAAGGAGGCAGTTTCATTGGCTTTGCGTCTCCAACATCGACATCATGCATCAAAACAGTGGTTCTTCCTGGAGTGGCATGGAACACTTGCGGGTACTCCTGCAGTAATGCCGAAAACTCCTGCCTTTCCTCGGGAGCTAGATGAGAAAGCTTAGTCTGGAGATCATTCATGATATCAGGATTCTTCCCCAAACTATCACTCAGGCTCATACTGCATAGGAGAGCTTCACTTGCAGACTTGGGTGGAACAGCTACAGTGCAGACTGGGTTATTTTTGTCCCGCCTGTGATATAACTTTAGCATGTTGATGTGACAAAGTTGCTTGTTCTTTCTACGATCTGGTGTGGCGATGACATAGTTCACATCACTGAGTTTCTTCTCCATGAAATAAGGACCACTAAACTTGGCTTGAAGAGGTTGCCCATGCACTGGTAGCAGAATCAAAACCTGATCTCCTGGCTGAAAGTGGCGTAACCTGGACTTTTTATCATACCGTCTTCATCTTCTCCTGAGCAGCTCCTAAATTCTCTCTCGCCAGCTGTAAAGCAGTGGACAGCCGTTCTTTGAACTTCATCACATACTCCAGCAGGTTGACGTCATCTTCCTCCGACAGCCAGCATTCCTTGAGTAGCTTAAGGGGTCCTCTTACTTCATGGCCAAACAGTAGTTCAAAGGGTGAGAAACCCAGTGATTCATTTGGGGATTCTCTTGCGGCAAAGACAACGAATGGAAGACCTTTATCCCAATCTTTCTGATGTTCCAAACAGTATTTCCTGAGCATCGATTTGAGTGTTTGATGATATCTCTCCAACGCTCCTTGGGTCTGGGGATGGTAAGCAGAAGACATGATCTGGGTGATGCCCAACTCTTTCAGAGACTGCTTGAAAACTTTTGACATGAAATTACTTCCCTGGTCTGACTGTACCTCCTTGGGCAGACCAAACTTGGTGAAGAACCCTAGCATTTCCTTAACCACGTTCTTTGCTGATATATATCTAAGTGGAATGGCTTCAGGATAACGAGTAGTCATATCAATCAGGGTCAACACATAAGAAAATCCTGAAGAAGTCTTAGGAAGAGGGCCCACAATATCCACCAACACACGGGTGAATGGCGCCTCAAAAGGAGGAATGGGAACTAGAGGTGCAACCTTTTCGGTCTGATTACACTTCCGCACAACTTGACAGGTGTGACAAGACTTACAATACCATGAAACATCTCTGAAGATACCTGGCCAGTAGAAGTGTTTCAAAATGCGTGCCACAGTCTTCCTCACTCCAAGGTGTCCTGCCAAACTGGAATCATGAGCCACTCTAATGATATCCTGCCTACAAACACGAGGGATGACAACTTGATGTACAACCTCCCATTCACAGTCGGCTGATGCTGTTGGGGGTCTCCAGTTTCTCATAAGTAATCTTGATTTTATATAATAACAAGTAGAAGCACCAGCCAACTCTTCCTCACTGCAAACAGAGTTAGCTAGACCTTTCAACTCAGGGTCAGCAACCTGCAACTCAACCAATTCTTGACGAGACAAATTATCAACACTACGGGGTACTGCCTCATCTGGTGAGTGGTCCAAATTAGTAAGAAAAGTGTCAGCTAGGATAACATCATCATCATCATTATCCTCTAAGTCACCAGTAACTTTAGATTTAGCCCTAGTGACAGCACATGCAGAGAACACATCAGGGATATCACAATCCTGGGTCGCAGTCACTGGCTCACTAGTCAACTGAGGAGCTGGACACACTTGACTTCCACCAATATCATTTCCAAGTAAGAAAGTTACACCTGACATTGGGAGTGTCTCAACCAACCCTACCATAACGGAACCATTAACAAAACCAGACTCTAAATTCACTCTGCACAGAGGGACAGAGAAGTAATTATTCCCTACACCTTGTAAGATTACAGTTTCATCAGAGGAATTAACATTAAAGCCTAGAACACTGGTCAGCATAAGGGATTGTCAAGCACCTGTATCACGATATATTTTAACTGATTTCCTGTCATTACTGTCCGGAGGACTGACAAAACCATCAGACAGGAAATTAGCACATGAACTCTTGAGAGTGTCACCCACGTTACTGCTCAAAAGAGGAGCTTCATCATGAGAAATTAATTTTCCCCTCAAAGCAGGTTCAGTTAACTTAGTTAAAGAATTATGGGAACTCTCAAGGGTGGACACTAGACCATTTGACTGAATATTTAAAGACTCCTTTTTGTTCACATCACGCTGTCTCCTGAAACATTTCTCCGTAGTATGACCAAGCTTACTACAATAAGTACATTTACTTTTCTGAAATCTAGATGTGGAGCTGGTATTTACTTCCTGAGAAACATCATCTTTATTCTCTTTCCTGTTACCTGTACTCTGAGTAGAGGCAACGTACTTACTCTCAGGTTTCCTTTTTTTTTTTTAGAATATCTCTTGTGAGTGAGAACATATTCATCAGCTAAAACTGCAGCACCAGACAAATTATATATTCTTTTCTCATCAAGATATAGGCTTACATCTTTATTAATACACCTTTTGAATTCCTCCAGCAAAATCATCTGCTTAAATTTATCAAAATCAGAATTTACATTCTTAGAATTTAACCACTGCTCTAACAGATCTTCTTTGATTTTTGCATACTCAACATGGGATTGCTTATCTTGCTTATAAGTTGTCCTAAATACTACTCTATAGGCTTCAAGAACAAGCTCATTGGCCTTAAGAATCAAGCTCTTAACTACATCATAATTATCAGATTGATCCTGAGGCAAAGATGCATAAGTTACTTGAGCTTTACCGGTGAGAACACTCTGAAGGAGTACTGGCCAATACTTTTTGGGCCAATTAAAATCTGTAGCTACCCTCTCAAACAATTGAAAATACTTTGTTAAATCAGATTCATAAAAAGGAGGGACAAGTTTAACATTTTTAGCCACTTCAAAATCATCAGAGCTAGATGATCCAGTTCCACTTTGTTTCATGCGATACTCATGGTCTGCCTGAATCCTAGCAAGTTCAATTTGTGCCTCCTGAATACGAGCCTGAGACTCAGCCTGTGCCTGTGCCTCCTGAATACGAGCCTGAGACTCAGCCTGTGCCTGTGCCTCCTGAATACGAGCCTGAGACTCAGCCTCCTTAGCACGTGCCTGAAACTCAGCCTCCTTAGCACGAGCCTTCTGCAGGGCTAGCTGTAACTTAGCTATTTCAATCTGCGTTTGCTCATCTGGAGGAGTTACATCAAACAAGCTTTTAGTAATCATGCCAACAATTTGATCTTTAGAATGATGAGAGTGAACAGCAATTCCCAATTGTTGAGCAACAAGCTTAAGTTCATTCTTTGTTCTGTTTTCTGCATCACACACTGTTTGCACATTTGACAAAAAATCTTTGGCTTCATCAAGAGTAGTAATAGTAGACATCATGAATAAATCACAGTCACAAAATACCAAGCAATGCCCTTATGATAATATCCTGAATATCCTGATAAGAGGTCGCCAAATTTATGTTGTTGGTATAAATAATTATACTCTATAAATAATTATACTGTACTGAGTAGGCGAAGCCAGTGACGTTTCGTTATCCTGCTTCTGCATTCGATCCCTCTAATTTTAATGAAATTAATGAAGAAAATAAATAAGGAAAATTACAATATGGTTATGATACTGTGGTAACTTACCAGACATAACAGATGACTTAATATGTTTAAAAGCAACAGCGGCACAGCTGCGATGTGTTATTGCCAAGCTCCGAACTTCCTTGGCGCCAAAATTCAGCTGCAGTCGCGGGAGGCGGCGGGGAGGTTCTTTTCAAACTGATTATGATTCGTTAGCAAATTTTAGTGCTTCTTTTGTCAAACAGAAATGAATTCAATGTAAAAGTAAATAATACGATACTGTTTCGTTGTAAGGCTCATTATTCTATCAGTAAGAAGAATATATCTCAGCCAATCAGCAACGAGTAGAGCTGGATGTGGGCGGGGCATCAGAAGGGGGTGGGGCACAAGAGAATCAGGCTAACGCGAACAGTATAGTGGACATTTGTGTGGGGAGGGGGCTGGTGATAGCCAATACCCAATTTAGGCCCAAAATGATCCACAGGTATACGTGGTAAGTGATGAGAAGGGTGGGTGGTGAACTGAATGAACGGAAGGCAATGACTGATTATGAGTGTGCGCATGATAGAATGAGAAGGTGTGTAATAAATGCAAGAGCATACAGAAGTTGGAGGGGTGGACTTTCTGACTGCCATTTGATGGTGGTGAAAGCCAAGGTACAAATGCTATGAATGAATAGGAAGAGAGAAGAACAGGAGGAAGTACCGCATACAAGGAGGGTAGAAAGGATGCAAGAGCATGGAAAAAAGGCAGAATTTAAGAGAGAGGTAGAGGGACAAGTGTGTAAATATGATTTGGAGTACATGAGGGACATAGAAGATGTGTCCAGCTCACTCACAAAAGAAATATGTGTAGCATGTGAGGTGGTGTGCAGGGTGAAGAGAAGATGAAAAGGGATGCAAGGAACAACCTGGTGGAATGACAAGGTGTGAGACAAGCTGTGGCACAAAAGAAAAAAGCATATGTTGAGTGGATATGAATTAGAGACATGGAGAGAGAAGAGAAATGGAAAAGAGAGTTATACGTAGAGAGGAAGAGAGGTGAAAAGACAGTAAGAGAGTGTAAGAAGAGGGTGGACGAAGAATTTGGAAGAAATTTCAGTGTAAAGCGGAGGGAATATGAGAAAGCGTTCTGGAAGGAGGCAAAAAGGAGTTAGACAGGGTGATAAAGAAGTTAGTAGGAGATTGAAACATAAAAATGGTAAATTGATAGTGGAGAAAGGAGAAAACGTGAGCAGATGGAAAGAGCACTCTTTAGGAAATGTTAAACATAATGAAAGTAGGCGAGTATAAGTGGTTAGGGAATGGCCGAGAGACGGAAGGTGAGAAGGGAGGAAGAGATCAGTAGAAGGGAAGTAGTGGAAGCAATGAAGAAAGTCAAAATGGGGATAGTCTCAGGAATTTATGAAGTGCGTGGTGAAGTGCTGAAGCATTGTGGAGAGATGGTAGTAGAATGGATATGGAAGATGTGTTGATTGACCTGGGAGGAAGATAGAGTCCGGAAGTCATGTATAATTATTCCCACGTACAAAGGGAAAGGGGTAAAATAAGTGTGTTGTGATCATAATGGCATTTGTCTTCTTAGTGTAACAGGAAAAGTATAAGGTAGGATACTTATTGACAGAATTAGGGAAATAACAGAGGAATTTGTTTGTGAAGAACCGGGAGGTTTTAGGGAGGGAAGAGCTGTGTAGATCAGACATTCATCTTTAGGAGTTTAGTGGAAGAGCTTCTAGACAAGGGATAGAAGCTGTCTACGGTATTCATGGGTTAGGAGAAAACATATGACAGAGTGGATAGGCAAGGAATCCGGAATATTTTAAGAATATATGGAGTAAATGGAAAGCTGTTGAATGGCGTGAAGAGTATGTATGAGGGGCTAAGGCTGCAGTGTGTGTGAATGGTGAACTGAGTGAAATTTTCTATCTGAATGTTGGATTGAAACAGGGATGTGTCATGTCTCCTTGGCTATTCAGTCTGTATATGGATGGGGTTATAAATGAGATACAAGATAAGGCAGTGGATGTTGGAGTGTCTCTAATGAGAGAGGGCAGTGTCTGGAAATTTCCTGTTCTGTTCTTTGCAGATGATACTGTATTGTTATTTGAAGACGAAGGGGACCTGCAAGGCTTGGTGAATGAGACTGGGAGAGTGTGTACGGAATGGAATCTAAAGGTGAATGTAGGGAAGAGTAAAGCTATAGTCTTCAAGAGAAATGAAGTCACTGAATGCATGGTGAGGCTGGACTGTGAGGAAATGGAAAACGTCAGTGCATTTAAGTACTTCAGTAGTGTGATGAGTAAGGATGGAAGTTTGAAGGATGAAGAGCTTGAAAGGGTACAAGAAAAGAAAGGTTGCTGGCTCTTTAAGGGCAATGATAAGAAATAGGAAAGTGAGCATGGAAGAAGGGAAGTCGCTGCACAATAATATTGTGATACCAAATCCAATATATGGAAGGGGAGCTTTTGCTTTGCTGGAAGGACACAAGTCAAGGGTGAGAGCAGTGAAAATGAGATATTTGAGAGGAGCATATGGAGTTACATGGAGAGACAGACTGACAAATGAGGATGTGAAGGAGTGTTTGTGGTGTGGATGTGGATGTGACAGAAAGCGTTAGGAGAAATATATTGAGGTGGGTTGGCCATGAGGAGAGGATGGAAGGCGAGAGACCATCGAGGGGAGTATGTGGGTGAGGTGGCAGGGGGAGGGAGGGAGGCAGAGGATGAGATGGATGGAGTGGAGAGGTATATGAGAAGGGGATGTGTGAGCTGGGGAGAGTGCAGCGAAATGGAGGGGGACAGGACGACATGGAGGCGATTTGTTTGTGGCCAGCCCTTACGGGATTAAAGGCGTCTGGCAATAGATAGATAGGTAAATAGTTTGAGAAATCCAGCCTAAATGAATAACATACTCGTCGCTTGAATTATCAAGAATACAACAAAAGAGACGTCATTGCTTGATAAATGTTAATGAGCCCAAATTGGCCTCATTGGACCTAAAATGAAATACTGACCCTTTACTGATGTTATTGGGTCCGAGCATGCCAAACATAACCTAAAACAATCGATGTAATATTGCCTGGAGTGGCCAGACATCACTGCTGGTGTAATGGGCTCATCTGTTTCTAATTGCCGCACGCAAGAAAATCACAGCCTTTTCCGACTGATGTTTTTCTGATGGTTAGGTTGGGTGATGGTTAGGTTGGGTGATGGTTAGGTTGGGTGATGGTTAGGTTGGGTGATGGTTAGGTTGGGTGATGGTTAGGTTGGGTGATGGTTATGCTGGCTGATGGTTATGTTGGGTAATAGTTATGCTGGCTGATTGTTATGTTGGGTGATGTTCATGTTGGCTGATGGTTATGTTGGCTGATGGTTATGTTGGCTGATGGTTATGTTGGCTGATGGTCATGTTGGCTGATGGCTATTTGGCTGATAGTTATATAGCCTGATGGTTGTTCCGCGATTGTTATGCTGACTAATAATTATACTGCGTGATGGTTATAGTCATATGGGAGTTAATAGTTTACATGCTAAGAAGTAGTGCCTCCTTCCCTCGTTTCTGGGCGAGGCCGAAGACTTTTTGAAGTACCCAGGTGTGTGTCTCCCTCTGTTTTTCTGTGTGTCTGTCACACACACACACACACACACACACACACACACACACACTTTTATATACTGTATATATATATATATATATATATATATATATATATATATATATAATATATCTATCCATATCTATCTATTATCTATATCTGTCTATCTATCTACTTACATATATATATATATATATATATATATATATATATATAATATCTATCTATATCTATCTATCTATCTATTATCTATATCTGTCTATCTATCTACTTACATATATATATATATATTGTTACGTTGCCTATGATTTCATCATCCTTTGTGTAATTTTAACGCACAGTTGCTGCATGTTTGATCACGAGCGTGTTCTGCCTCAGTCCCCCCCTTCTACCGTTATAGTAGAGTAAGTCGTTCTCTCTGTTATACTTTGCGGGATTTTCAGCTCTTTGTCCCCATGGCTTCATTTGCGCGTCCTTCTTACAAGTTGTATCATGCTCTGCTGGCCCCTATATAGTGAGCTCAGTCTCTGCATCATTGCCACTTAGATCTGCTCCTCATTTTGTTCACATCTCTGTCCTCCCCTGTACAGTTATTATTATTGTGAGTGCTCAAGAAATCTCCAAACATCTAGCAGCTGTGTGTAATTTGAGTATAACTGTTGCATTTTTTCTTGTACTGTGTAGCATAAGGTTAATTCTTAGGCCTAGTAAGGTTTTTGTAATTTATGTAGGGTTTTTATTGTCAGCCATCATTAATAATATTTTATATCTGTAATA
Organism: Coenobita brevimanus; assembly: GCF_032717465.1. Lineage (NCBI taxonomy): Eukaryota > Metazoa > Arthropoda > Malacostraca > Decapoda > Coenobitidae > Coenobita > Coenobita brevimanus. The sequence continues at coordinate 11,886,793 of NC_137066.1, forward strand.
ATATATCTGGCATTCACTGAGTATTATCTGGTCTCTCATTTTAACAGGGCTGACTTAGATAAATTTACTCATGCTAATTTCGTGTTAATAGAGGCTATTGCAGTTAACCATATATTTAACCTGTTTTTTGCCATTACATTATCCTTATGAGTCCTGAATGTTTTGTTGTTAGTTTGAGCATTAAACTTTAACTTGTAATTTTACCTAACTCTTTTGTTTTGAACCTGGAACTTTAGTGGACAGTAGTGACTCTTAGTATTCTCACTTAAAGTGTACGTTATCTTTCTCTGTTCCGTAACATAAATTTGGCGACCTCGCCAGGATATTCAGGATATTATCATAAGGATATTGCTTGATATTTTGTGACTGTTACTTATTAATTATGTCTACTATTACTACACTTGATGAAGCCAAAGATTTTTTGTCAAATGTGCAAACAGTGTGTGATATCGAAAACAGAACAAAGAATGAACTTAAGCTTGTTGCTCAACAATTGGGAATTGTTGTTCGCTCTCATCATTCTAAAGATCAGATTGTTGACATGATTAATGAAAGCTTGTTTAATGTAACTCCTCCAAATGAGCAAACGCAGATTGAATTAGCTAAGTTACAGCTAGCCCTGCAGGAGGCCCGTGCTAGGGAGGCTGAGGCACAAGTTGAACTTGCCAGGATTCAGGCAGACCATGAGTATCGCATGAAACAAGGTGGAACTGGATCATCTAGCTCTTATGATTTTGATGTGGCTAAAAATGTTAAACTTGTCCCTCCTTTTAATGAATCTGATTTAACAAAGTATTTTCAGTTGTTTGAGAGGGTAGCTACAGGTTTTATTTGGCCTAAGGAGTATTGGCCAGTACTCCTTCAAACTGTTCTCACCGGTAAAGCTCAAGTAACTTATGCATCTTTGCCTCAGGATCAGTCTGATAATTATGATGTAGTTAAGAGCTTGATTCTTAAGGCCTATGAGCTTGTTCCTGAAGCTTATAGAGTAAAATTTAGGACAACTTACAAGCAAGATAAGCAATCCCATGTTGAGTATGCAAAAATCAAAGAAGATTTGTTAGAGCAGTGGTTAAATTCTAAGAATGTGGATTCTGATTTTGACAAATTTAAGCACATGATTTTGCTGGAGGACTTCAAAAGGTGTATTAGTAAAGATGTAAGCCTATATCTTGATGAGAAAAGGATAGATAATTTGTCTGATGCTGCAGTTTTAGCTGATGAGTATGTTCTCACTCACAAAAGATATTCTAGAGAAAGAAGGAAAGCTGAGAGTAAGTACGTTGCCTCTACTCAGAGTACAGGTAACAGGAAAGAGAATAAAGATGATGTTTCTCAGGAAGTAAATACCAGCTTCACCTCTAGATTTCAGAAAAGTAAATGTACTTATTGTAGTAAGCTTGGTCATACTACGAAGAGATGTTTCAGGAGACAGCGTGATGTGAACAAAAAGGAGTCTTTAAATATTCAGTCAATTGGTCTAGTGTCCACTCTTGAGAGTTCCCAGAATTCTTTAACTGAGTTAACTGAACCTGCTTTCAGGGGTAACTTAAATTCTCATGATGGAGCTCCTCTTTTGAGCAGTAACGTGGGTGACACTCTCAAGAGTTCATGTGCTAATTTCCTGTCTGATGGTTTTGTCAGTCCTCTGGACAGTAATGACAGGAAATCAGTTCAAATATATCGTGATACAGGTGCTTGCCAATCCCTTATGCTGACCAGTGTTCTAGGCTCTAATGTTAATTCCTCTGATGAAACTGTAATCTTACAAGGTGTAGGAAATAATTACTTCTCTGTCCCTCTGTGCAGAGTGAATTTAGAGTCTGGTTTTGTTAATGGTTCCGTTATGGTTGGGTTGGTTGAGACACTCCCAATGTCAGGTGTAACTTTCTTACTTGGAAATGATATTGGTGGAAGTCAAGTCTGTCCAGCTCCTCAGTTGTCTAGTGAGCCAGTGGCTGCGTCCCAGGATTGTGATGTCCCTGATGTGTTCCCTGCATGTGCTGTCACTAGGGCTAAGTCTAAAGTTACTGGTGATTTAGAGGATAATGATGATGATGATGTTATCCTAGCTGACACTTTTCTTGCTAATTTGGACCACTCACCAGATGAGGCAGTACCCCGTAGTGTTGATAATTTGTCTCCTCAAGAGTTGGTTGAGTTGCAGGTTGCTGACCCTGAGTTGAAAGGTCTAGCTAACTCTGCTTACAGTGAAGAAGAGTCAGCCGGTGCTTCTACTTGTTATTATGTAAAGTCAGGAGTACTTATGAGGAAGTGGAGACCCCCAACAGCATCAGCCGACTGTGAATGGGAGGTTGTACATCAAGTTGTCATCCCTCGTGTTTGTAGGCAGGATATCATTCGAGTGGCTCATGATTCCAGTTTGGCAGGACACCTTGGAGTGAGGAAGACTGTGGCGCGCATTTTGAAACACTTCTACTGGCCAGGTATCTTCAGGGATGTTTCCTGGTATTGTAAGTCTTGTCACACCTGTCAAGTTGTGGGGAAGTGTAATCAGACCGAAAAGGTTGCACCTCTAGTTCCCATTCCTCCTTTTGAGGCGCCTTTCACCCGTGTGTTGGTGGATATTGTGGGCCCTCTTCCTAAGACTTCTTCAGGATTTTCTTATGTGTTGACCATGATTGATATGGCTACTCGTTATCCTGAAGCCATTCCACTTAGAAACATCTCAGGAAAGAACGTGGTTAAGGAAATGCTAGGGTTCTTCACAAAGTTTGGTCTGCCCAAGGAGGTACAGTCAGACCGAGGAAGTAATTTCATGTCGAATGTTTTCAAGCAGTCTCTGAAAGAGTTGGGCATCTCCCAGATCACGTCTTCAGCTTACCATCCCCAGACCTAAGGAGCGTTGGAGAGATATCATCAAACACTCAAATCGATGCTCAAGAAATACTGTTTGGAACATCAGAAAGACTGGGATAAAGGTCTTCCATTCGTTGTGTTTGCCGCAATAGAATCTCCAAATGAATCACTGGGCTTCTCACCTTTTGAACTACTGTTTGGCCATGAAGTAAGAGGACCCCTTAAGTTACTCAAGGAATGCTGGCTGTCGGAGGAAGATGACGTCAACCTGCTGGAGTATGTGATGAAGTTCAAAGAACGGCTGTCCACTGCTTTACAGCTGGCGAGAGAGAATTTAGGAGCTGCTCAGGAGAAGATGAAGACTTGGTATGATAAGAAGTCCAGGTTACGCCACTTTCAGCCAGGAGATCAGGTTTTGATTCTGCTACCAGTTCATGGGCAACCTCTTCAAGCCAAGTTTAGTGGCCCTTATTTCGTGGAGAAGAAACTCAGTGATGTCAGCTATGTCATCGCCACACCAGATCGTAGAAAGAGCAAGCAACTATGTCACATCAACATGCTAAAGTTATATCACAGGCGGGACGAAAATAATCCAGTCTGCACTGTAGCTGTTCCACCCGAGTCTGCAAGTGAAGCTCTCCCATGCAGTATGAGCCTGAGTGATAGTTTGGGGAAGAATCCTGATATCATGAATGATCTCCAGACTAAGCTTTCTCATCTACCTCTCAAGGAAAGGCAGGAGTTTTCGGCATTACTGCAGGAGTACCCGCAAGTGTTCCGTGCCACTCCAGGAAGAACTATTGTGTTGATGCATGATGTCGATGTTGGAGACGCAAAGCCAATTAAATTGCCTCCTTACCGTGTGAACCCAGTGAAAGTTCCTCTCATCCAGAAGGAGCTTGGCTGCCTGTTGGACCACAAGATGATTGAGCCCTGTCAGAGCGAGTGGAGTTCTCCTGTCGCTCTGGTCCCTAAGCCAGGTGGGTCGCAGCGGCTTTGCATTGGCTACAGACGTGTTAATCAGATAACCAAAACAGACACTTGCCCTCTCCCTCGTGTGGAAGATTATATAGACAAGATCGGAAAGGCTGGGTACATAAGTGGGTTTGATTTGTTAAAGGGATACTGGCAAGTACCTATGACTGAGCGTGCTAGGGAGATCTCATGTTTTGTAGCACTGGGAAGGACATTTGCATGTTCTGTAATGCCATGTACAGATTGTTTTAGAGTAATAAGAAATTTCCTTTGTAAATTTCTTTTTTCTTTGTGGGGAGGTGTTACATAGCCTATGATTTCATCATCCTTTGTGTAATTTTAACGCACAGTTGCTGCATGTTTGATCACGAGCGTGTTCTGCCTCAGTCCCCCCCTTCTACCGTTATAGTAGAGTAAGTCGTTCTCTCTGTTATACTTTGCGGGATTTTCAGCTCTTTGTCCCCATGGCTTCATTTGCGCGTCCTTCTTACAAGTTGTATCATGCTCTGCTGGCCCCTATATAGTGAGCTCAGTCTCTGCATCATTGCCACTTAGATCTGCTCCTCATTTTGTTCACATCTCTGTCCTCCCCTGTACAGTTATTATTATTGTGAGTGCTCAAGAAATCTCCAAACATCTAGCAGCTGTGTGTAATTTGAGTATAACTGTTGCATTTTTTCTTGTACTGTGTAGCATAAGGTTAATTCTTAGGCCTAGTAAGGTTTTTGTAATTTATGTAGGGTTTTTATTGTCAGCCATCATTAATAATATTTTGTATCTGTAATAATATATCTGGCATTCACTGAGTATTATCTGGTATCTCATTTTAACAGGGCTGACTTAGATAAATTTACTCATGCTAATTTCGTGTTAATAGAGGCTATTGCAGTTAACCATATATTTAACCTGTTTTTTGCCATTACATTATCCTTATGAGTCCTGAATGTTTTGTTGTTAGTTTGAGCATTAAACTTTAACTTGTAATTTTACCTAACTCTTTTGTTTTGAACCTGGAACTTTACGGGACAGTAGTGACTCTTAGTATTCTCACTTAAAGTGTACGTTATCTTTCTCTGTTCCGTAACAATATATATATATATATATATATATATATATATATATATATATATATATATATATATATATATATATACTGTATATATATACTGTATATATATATCATCATCAGAGCCTCATTAGTTAGCCCCCAAACCTCCCCGTTCCGAACCTGTCAGCATGACCTGATGGCACTAAGACATTCCATGGCATGTCTTTTTTCTCTAGTGATGTCAGTTCTACCCAGTCCCACATTAATACTAGCTGGTATGGATTTATTCAAATCAAGTCAACAGTTCACCAAAAGATCAAACTCTCCAAAATGGTTTGATAGCAACTGTGCCAGAGCAACGCCCAAAGGTCATTAGTTTATAACTGTTACTAAAAAAAAAAAAAAAAAAAAAAATCATCTGAATCACTCTATTTAAAATTGCTAGAAAACATGCAAAAGCCGTGATAAATCTCGCTAAATCAAACTCTCTTCAAAATCAAGCATCAAAACTACTTAACAACCCTAATGACAATAGAATATTCTGGTCAGCTCTCAAATTTTTCAATAATAACCTTAACATGTCATCATCCATTCCCCCACAAAAATCATCGGATGGCAACATTACAAATGACCCGCTGGGAAAGCAAATATTTTGCCCGTACATTAGCCAGAAATTCTACCATAGAGGAAGTCAGCCAGAACGTCCCAAAACAGGAAGTTGATTCTTCCGAAATTGTTCCACTTAAAATACAGACAAGATACGTAAAATCTATCCTAGACAATTTACCAACCAACAAAGCTCCAGGCCCAAATGGAATTCCTCCAGTTGTTCTGCAAAAAGTGTTCCCCAGAACTTGCCTCTGTTTTAGCTAAATTATTCAGTCTATGCATACGCACTTCTTGATTCCCCATTTTGAAAGAAAAAATGTTCCTCTGACCCCTCTGATTACAGACCAATAGCTGTCACATCTCTTGGTAAAGTACATGAAATTTTATTTAATTAGCACATGTTAAGCATCTTGAATTCAACAACTTGATTAGCGATAGACAATATGGGTTTCACCACCAAAGATCCACCATTGACATAATCAATCTCCTGACTCATACCATCCATCGATCAATTGACCAACGTGGAGAAACCCATGCTTGATTGATTGATTGATTGATTGATTGAAAATAATTAAAAACTGGCGGCGCAACTGCCAGGGTCATATGCCGCCGGGAGAAACCCATGCAGTAGCCCTAAATATTTCTAAAGCTTTCGACAGAGTATGGCACTGTTCCCTTTTGTCCAAACTCCCTTGCTATAGACTAACGTCTATTGTTCCTCTGCTTTCCTCACATCTCAGAGATAGAAATATAGAGTAAAAGTAGATGATGTATATTCCAATTTCCACTCAGTTAATGCTGGTGTGCAACAGGGATCAGTTCTGTCGCCAACCCTGTTCCTGGTTTATATTAATGATTTCTTATCTGCAACCCACAATCCCATCCATTCATATCCAGATGACTCAACACTTCACAGTTCATTCACACTCAAATATCCATTTACAAAGTCTGAAATCTCTTACTCTCAACTCAGTACAGCCATCTCCATAAATCAAGACTTATCCACGATCAGTGAATGGGGACAAAACAACCTTGTCTCATTTAATGCTAGTAAAACCAAATATATACAATTTACCAATAGACAGATATTGCCAGATATGTATATTACCTTCAGTGCTACTAATATTCCCATCTCCAAAAGTATTGAAATTCTCGGTGTCTCACTTAACAATGCCGTCAGCTAGACCTCTCATGTCAGATCACTTGCTAAAACCCACCTCAAAGAAACTTGGATTATTGTACAGAATCCGTAACTTCTTCACTAATGAGCAGTTAGCTATAGTTTATGAGAGTTATGTGCACTCTAAGCTTGAAAATTGCTCACCCTTGTGGAATGGGTGTGGAGAGGTTGCATTAAAACAACTAGACAAAATTCAGAACAAAGCTGTTGGAATTATTAAATACCCTACTTTTAAAAATAAACGACATTCCCTACAAGTAAGAAGGAATGTTGCCTCCCTTGCATTATTTTACAGATATTTTTTTGGCAAATGCTCAAGCGAAGTTACCTCCATTGTGCCACCTCTCCATGCCTGCCCTCGTGCTACACGGGCATCTGGTAGCGCTGATGACTGGAATATCATTCAGCCATATTGCAGAACTTCTGCCTATCAGAATTCATTTATTCCCCGACCTGCATCTCTCTGGAACTCACTTCCCCTGAGTTGTTTCCCAAGAAACTTCAACCTACAGCTGTTCAAGTCCAACTGTTACAGATATTTTCTGAATGGAGGACGTCAGTAATATGGTGTATGGATATTTTTTTATTCACAAATTTTTCCCTCCTCTGTTCTGTTATATATATATACTGTATATATATACTGTATATATAAATATATATATAATATATATATATATATATATATATATATATATATATATAGATAGATAGATAGATAGATAGATAGATAGATAGATATAGATAGATAGATGGATAGATAGATAGATATAAGTGTGTGTGTGTATATATATGTGTGTGTGTGTGTGTATGTGTGTCACCTAGACAGACAAATACACAGACAAGAATATGAGAGAGAGAGAGAGAGAGAGAGAGAGATAACAGGAGGAACAAACAAATATTCTGTTTCCTCTGTCACCTTTCTTTATAAAAGTTAATTTTCTCTCATCGTATCAGGTAGTTGAAACTAGAATGGCAAATCAGTAACATTCCTCTGGTTCCTAATATATTGTGAGAATGCTAGACAAATCAAAAGTCCCATTGACTAGGAATATGTATTTTATTGTTTATTCTTTCTATTTCCACCCGTTTTTATGCAGCTATGGATAATACTATAATGCTGCATGTGTTCATGAAAATTATAACTAATTCTTCAAGTTTTGAAACTTTTTTTTTTTTCCCAAATCTTTAGTTCCTACAAAATTAGTAAATGGCAGAATTGAGCTCATCATACGCTCTCCATAATTTTGTGTGGAGCAGTTGTCAAATAATGGCACTTGAATTTCAATGCATTGAATGGCTGTAGTCAACACGGCAAGGACACCAGACGTTCAGTGGTAGTGTGCCTTAACAGCTGTGGACGCAGCACTGAAGTTTATCCTGTCCACCTCAGTGTCATAACTTTCTATCATAAGAGCGATTATATAGCTGAAGAATCTCTGTGCAGCAAACATTGATGAAGATAAAGAAATCCACACTGGCAAACGAAGATTTATTCTAAACAATCTTGGCGACTGCTGTCACCACTTCAGTAGGTATAAATTTGAACCTTCCTCTTCATCTTTCACTTTCCCTGTTTGTGAACTATATCCTACCTGATTTTTAAGAGGGAAAAATCAGCTTGACGATGCTGGTGATAAAGACTGTTTCGAAGCCACTAAAATAACATAAAAGCGGTATAGTTACATAAAACAATACAGGCAGATTGTTTAGTGTCCTGTTTAAAGGCTATTCTTACCATTACCATACGATTTTATTCCACTTTAACGATTTTATTGATTAAATTCCTTCACTATTAAGGATTCCTTCTTTGTTGAAGAAACTCGTCTGGTACTGGCCTGTTAATCTGAATAAGAGATCATGATATTTAAGGGGATATGAGCCATATTACCATTGTCTTAGATTTCATATTATCTCTTTGGTATTCTACTCTGCCACTTTCACACTAAATTATTCGTATTTGTCCTACCATTATATTCTTTGTAAACGTTAACCCAACGAGATCACTTGAATTGCCGAACCCTCCCAGGGCTCAGGTCTAGAAAAGCCTTTGTCACTAAAGACCTGAGAAACAAAGTTACTGCATTAGTGAGAGACAGACGGGCTTATGTCAGCCTAGAGCAGCTTGTACAGCACCCTACCCATATCTCTGACCGCCTTGGAGTGAGCTCAAACATACTTGACCTCTTCCTTACAAGTGATCCTTCCGCTTACACTGTTAATCTTTTCTCTCCATTGGGCTCCTCCGATCACAACCTTACTACCTTAACCTGTCCTATCGCTCCGGTACTGCCTGTGGACCCACCAAAGAAACAGCGACTGTGGCACTTTGGAGTTGCAGACTGGGAGGCCTTCAGGCAGAACTTCTTTGATCTTCCATGGAATGATTATTGTTTCCATGGCCGGGGACCATTTGAGTGTGTCTTGCGCATTACGGACGCTATTCTCTCGGGCATGGAAACATACATTCCTTTCCCATATCCTTTGACTAATGCAAGAAAGCCTTGGTTTAATTGCACTTGTTCTAATGCTGTCCGCAATAAGGAGAGGGCCTATAAAAGGCACCAGAGCCAACCCATCCCTGAATCACATCTTTTTTATGTTTCTGCCCGGAATCATGCTAAGTCTGTTCTTCGCGCTGCTAAAAATAATTTCATCCGTACTACATGCTCTCAATTCTCAAACTCAAATTCTTTCCGCTCCTTTTGGCACCTTGCCAAAAACCTTTCTAACAACTTAACCTCATTATCCTTCCATCCTCTTTTCTACTCTAATGGCTCTGTAGCTATTTCTTCTACTGATAAAGCAGATCTCTTCGCTCAGTCTTTCCCCTCCAATTCCACCTTAGATGATTCCGGTGCTGTTCCTCCATCACTTCCCCCCTCTGACTTCCTCATGGCTGACATTAAAATTTCTTCAGCTGATATATTTTCTGCCTTCACTGGCCTCAGTACTAATAAAGCATATGGGCCAGATGGAGTCCCTCCTGTTGTCCTCAAGAACTGTGCTTCAGTGCTTACACCCTGCCTAAGTAAATTCTTTTGCCTTTGCCTTTCAACTTGTACCTTTCCTTCTTGCTGGAAGAGTGCTCTCATTCAGCCAGTCCCAAAGATGTGTGACCATTCCCAACCCTCTATCTATCGTCCAATTGCTTTAACATCCTGTGTCTCAAAAGTTTTCGAGTCTATTCTTGATAGGAAAATTTAAAAGCATCTTTCCTATCACAGCCTTCTTTCTGATCATCAGTATGGGTTCCGTCACGGATGTTCCACTGGCGATCTTCTCACCTACCTTTCAGACTCCTGGTCATCCTCCTTACGGGACTTTGGGGAAAGCTTTGCCATTGCACTTGACATTTCAAAGGCTTTCGATCGAGTCTAGCATAAATTTTTAATTTCCCAACTGTCCTCTTACGGTTTCTGTCCTTCTATCTGCGCCTTCATCTACAGCTTCCTTTCTGGTCGTTCTATAGCCGCTGTTGTAGACGGCCATCATTCTTCTCCTAGATCTATCAACAGTGGTATTCCTCAGGGGTCTGTCCTATCACCAACTCTCTTCCTTTTATTCATCAATAACGTAAGCTGTACATATAACCCTATCCACTCAAAAGCTGATGATTCCATCATTCACCTTTCCATTCGGTTCCCGCATCATCCATCCCAGCAGTTACTTCAACAAACAAGGGATGAGGCTATGGCATTCCTAATGTCTGACCTGGCTTGCATCTCTGAGTGGGGTAAAAATAATCTTGTACTTAATGTATCAAAGACCCAGTTTTTACACTTATCAACCCAACAAAATCTTCCACAGGAGTACCCACTAAAATTTAATAATATCCACCTCAATGCAGCATCATCCTTGAACAAGCTTGGGGTTTCATTCACTCGGGATTTATCTTGGAAAGATCATATTACATCTCTGGTAAAATCTGCTTTCAAGAGATTAGGTGTGCTAAGCCAGTTCCGTACCTTCTTTACCCCTGCACAGTTGTTGACTTTATACACAGGATTTATTCGCCCCTGTATGGAGTACAACTCGCATGTGTGGAGAGGCTCCCCACATACAGCTCTTCTCAATAGGGTGGAGTCAAAGGCTTTTTGTCTCACCAACTCTCCTCCTCTTACTGGCTCCCTTCAACCTCTGTCTCTTCGCCGCACTGTTGCATCTTTATCTCTTTTCTATCGGTACTTCAATGGTCATTGCTCATCTGGACTATCTGTTTGCATCACTCCACCTTTACAACGGGTGCGTAGCACCCTTGTACAACAAACTCTCATCCCTTTTCTGTCCCGCTTTCTAATGCAAGAGTTAACCGTTACTCCCAGTCCTTCATTTATGCAACAGGTCAACTCTGGAACTGTCTCCCTCTGTCTGTATTTCCTACTTCCTATGATCTCCAGTCTTTCAAACGCAGTGTCCAGGCATCTCGAAATGAACGGATCTTGAAATTGGCTCTCTTTTGTATTGTTTTTGTTTTTTTCTTGGAGGGAACTGTTTTGCGGCCTCCTGGCCTTTGGTTCCTTCTTCCTCGCATAAAAAAAAAAAAAAAAAATCCAGCACCAGCATCACATGCCAGTGAATGTTCTCATACCCCAGGACTCATACTTTATCGTGAGACTGGGAGTGTTTTGACATTTTAAAATTCGGTTGATAACCTTAGAGACAATGTAGTGAAGGTTGACATCTCATGGGATGGCTTTGGAAGAGGGCTGGCGCTTCTCAGTATGGCTCAACGACAGACCTTTTTATCCATCCCTGCCCTGGAGGGGCTCGGGGACGGGTATTGTTTTCACTCGGTTTGTCTGTTTGTCTGTCTGTCTGTATGTTAGCAACTTTACGCGAAAACTACAGGTGTGATTTTGACAAAAATTACAGGGATGATGGGCTATGACCTTTTGATCACTTGATTAAATTTTGGGCCAAACTGGGCCAAGACCCAGACTGTAGGCCAGAAAATGGCAAAATAAAAATCGTATTTTGCCATAACTCCTTTCAAATTCGTCATACCGACATGAAACCGAAACCTAAAGATGCATCTTTCAAATCTGCATCATATAACATGCCTCATTACATCAGGAGGGTCACCCCTCAGTTAGCTGTAGGGGGGTCAACGTCTGGTGGGTCAGGCCTAAAATTTAAAATGGGCATAAAATCGCCAATTTTCACCCTATTGGCTCCAAATTTGATATGTGACTTCCTTGACTAGATATCCTGTTGTGTTTGTACGTCAGCACTAACATAATTGCATCTTACGGGTTTGCTGTACATTGCCACTGCTTCTTGTATTTTATGTATTTATGTTATTCTTCTAAACTTCATAGGTCTCATTTCACCACTTGTCATGCAGCTGCAGGGAGCCTGGGGATTACCAAACATTGCCAGATTTTTCCTTCAGTTGGTGATGTTTTTCCGAGGGTTAGGTAGACGCAGTCACTAAATTGCTAACTGCAGACAACTTTCTTTCACTGAGGAGAGCCCCTGGTGGTTAAAGTGGTAACATTGGTTTTATTTAACTGAATTAAATAACCTTGTTGAACAAGAATGAGATATGCTTTTTAATGAGTCGCGTCAACATAACAGTCAGCCAGTATTAACGCTCATATGGCTCAAATGTCAAAAGAATATCATCTGAACTGGCATTACATTTGCCCACTCAGTTCATTCACATCCTCTAAGGCCATTCACATTCACTAGAGCCTCAGTAAGGTCACTTTATGTCAGTCTCATCCCGATTCAGTTCATGTACTGTACGTGCACTAAGGATTTTTTATATCTAGTTATGCTGATTCTCATACGATTTAATTATCAAGCTTATCTGAATTTTGGGTATTGGGGACCTGGATATACAGGATATACAGTAATATTGGTTGTTGTGTGTCTTGCTTCCGGGGAATGCTGGGACTCAGCAACGGTTTATTTACTTCCTTAATTACCCTTGTGTATTCTATAGGCACGAAATCTGAGCTTTTTCCTTCTTCAGGTTGGCGATTTCAAACAATTTAGGTTCTTTCAAGTCACTGAAGACATGAAAGTAAAAACACAGAAGTAAATAACATTGATACTACACAGTGCTTTATGTGATTATATTTCAGGTCGTTCAGCACAAAGGAGAGGGATAGGACCAGAGGCAAGTGGAAGGGATGGGCAGGGAAATTATTGACTGGGTCTTTAAGTCGGCTGGTAGTGGAATCACTAATGTTCATGATATGAACGACATTACAGTAGAAATACGGTAGGTGGGTCAGTGAAAAGGGATGGGCAGAATGAGATGGCATAGTGGTTAATGGTGTGACGTGTCGAAGGAAGTATATGCTATAGAGTTGGGTGTTAGATATGCTGGTAAGGTGAAATTGGAAAAAGTTAAGATGGTGGTGGGTGGTGAGTGATAAGGAAGGACGGGACGACTACACCCTGTAAATGTAGGAATTGTATGATGAGCGGTGTAAACATTCTTTAAAATTCGGTGTGGGACTCACAGTCTGGGCGGGGTGGGTTGACAAGTCCACATTGGCATGATGGACAGTGATGATGATGGATGGTGGGGAAATTCTGTTAAGTCTCCTCTACCAGTTAGAATACAACTTAGATCAGAAAAACATCGAACGATTTTATTCAACTTATGAACTCTTGTCATGTGGGATAATACATATTGTAATAACTCTTCCTGGTCAAAACTTCTTCAGAAAGGATATTGAGGTGCAGGTCATGTTATCAAAACTGCATCCTTAAAAGTGTATACAACCCCTTGATTTTTAGACCAGATATGTAACACTTGTAATCTTTAGATATAAGCAACCCTCATCCCACATTATATAGTGCAATCACCAACGATACAGTAAGGTCTAGTATATTCAGTTATTATCACATACTTCAGAAGTTTCTGCCAAAACATATGAAATTTTCCACACATTAACTTTTATGAATTTAATAACATGGGCCAAATAGCCGAAATACAACACGGAGGAAGGGTCATTACGAATTCTACGCCATCGAGAGTACGACTTAAGTCTGGTCACCACCAGACGATTTTGTTCAACTTAAAACAGGTTTATCATAGTGAAGGGGTTAATAAAGGCTGAAGTTGACTCTTCTATGGTGGTACCATTCTTAAGTGGCGGTTTGGGTGGGGCACCAACCTCTATACAGTGGTGCCACGTGTTCCATACCCGCTATGTGAACAGCTCGTATATATATAAGTAATAGGCATCACAATAAGATAAACACATAAGAATTTAATGGTAACGTGTGTATTATAATATATGAAAGAACAGTAAACTTATTATGCATAAAATATTTATACGTCAATATAGAAACGTGGCATAATTATTTTACAGTGTTGCTTAAAAAAAAGTAGTCACTTTTATTGGCTGTTACCGTATTTCTGGGGTGGCTAATAATGTCACAATTATGATTAAAAGATAATGTGCAGAAATATAAGAAAAAATATGCCAATTTCTTGGTAAAAAAAAAAAAAAAAAACATTAAAACCCTCGTGAGCGGCAACACTCACACACACCTAGCCCGACCCGAGGGATAGAGGAATGGGCCTGTTTGGGGACACCTCCTGGGTGGTATGGAAATAAAGCCAAATTTACAGTATGTACATTATAACGTAAAAGAAAATGACCAAAATGTATCCTAAAATACCACAGACGAGAGGGAGAGAGAGAGAGAGAGAGAGAGAGAGAGAGAGAGAGGGGGAGTGGGAAGGCAGACCAGGGGTAGTGTTGAATGCAGCTGAGTGAGATGGAGGAAGGGAGGGAACGAAGGAGGGAGAGAGTGATTGAATGAAAACAAATAATGGCGCCACAACAGCGAGGTCATCTCGCGCCATATGTAAAACAATAATACTTTTAAACATAATTAGATATAATAAAAACAAAATAAAGAAATGAAAGCACAAGTTTGTCACTCATAAAAGAAACAAAATTCCCAAGGGTGAAGCGCATCTCCCCCAGGAGAGAGAGAGAGAGAGAGAGAGAGAGAGAGAGAGAGAGAGAGAGAGAGAGAGAGAAGGCAGGCAAGGGGCAGTGTTGAGTGCATTGTCAAGCTGAGGGAAAGATGAAGGGAGGGAAGGAAGGAGGGCGAGAATGATTGAATGAAAACAAATCAAGGCACCGCAGCACCGAGGTCGTCTGGCGCCATATGTAAAACAATAATATAATAAAAAACAAAATAAAGAAATGAAAGCACAAGTTTATAAGACATAAACAAAATTCCCTAGGGTGACGCACATCTCCCCCCAGGAGAGAGAGAGAGAGAGAGAGAGAGAGAGAGAGAGAGAGAGAGAGAGAGAGAGAGAGGCATCGCGAGTATGGAAAACGTGGCAGCACTGTACAGAGGTTGGTGCCCCACCCAAACCGCCACTTTAGAATGGTACGACCATAGTTCATGGTTTATACAAGATGATATTTAATGCATCACTTATATGACATGTTTTTGGTTTATTGTTGCTAATGAGAGACATTTTCATTCAAAACTGAAAGGCTTCTTGTTTTGAAGGGAGTATTGAAGGCTGTACAAAGCATCACTAGTTCGAACAATATTTCCTAAACTGAACAGAAAATCTGGAACCAGGTGAGTATAATAAAAAATAAGTACGAAATGTTTTTTGAATAGGTTAAAGATGCAATAATTGATATTAATCAGGAAGGAATCAGTGCTGACTCGATTACTATGACAAAACTACACTGCTGATGTTCTCCCTTTCCATCCCCACCAATGACGCTGACTTTTTATTTTTATTTCTTTGCGATTTATGGAAGAAACTTAGCCAGAAAAGATGAGGGGAAATATTGCGAGATATTTACATGTCGCAGGTGGAAAGAACTAAGGGGGGGGGGGAGTGCAACCTGTCTTTTCAACAACCTCCTCTCTTCCATACCACTGTATTTTCTACTCAGTTATTACTGGATATTTACACTACAATATGGCGGCAGTTGTTTAGAAAGTATGTACACGTAGAACCGTTGACTTAAAAGGAATAAGATGTAAAAGGAACGAAAATCTATGTCATGTTAAGATGGACGAACTATAATTTAGTGTAACTCCATCTATGAGTCTCCTTCCGAAATTTCGTAAACTATTTTTGGTCTAGAAGAGGAAGTGTGTGAGTGTCCTTCATTGGACAGATTCCTGTCTTTCATCCATTGCTCTGTCTCCCATGCTTCTGTTAGCAAAGAAAAGGAAGTGTGAAAATTTCTTCTACAGGAGAATTCATCCTTTCTTGTATGCTCCTGTCATTCCAGAAAGGAAGTGTGCTCAGACAATGAGCGTGAGCTTAATTCATTCAAGACTCTCCACTATTACTTACAAAATCCTGTCAGCGAAGATGTGTGAGTAGGCCTCCCACAATAACCTTCATCCTCTACTCTTTATTCCATAAAGCCCACATAAGGCGAAATATGGTTAAAGCATCTTCAAAACCATTCTCTAAGAACTTATTCCCTTCTCCCATGACTGAGATGGGAAGTGTGGGATTACTTCATTTAAGAGGCTCTTTTCATTTCATCATGCTTCTGACAGAACAAAAAAAAAAAAAATATGTAAAATTGTTCCGTGAACAACATCGTTTGCTCTATTTAGCCCAGACAAGGAATGTAAGTGAGCTCACTTTCAATAAAGTTTTCTCCAAAAAAACGCATTTTCCTTGCTACAATAGTCCTGTCACCTCAGATAAGTGGGTATCTGCCTTCTTCAATTTCCTCGTCCCTAGCTTCCATACTCCTGGCAGCACAAAGGAAGAGGAGTTTGACATAGCTTCCATGAATCCTTTGATTGCAGAGGGTTTCGTTGTAGTGAGTAAGACTGACAAGCGTCAACCAGAATGGAATGCTTTAAACCAACAAATGATGTCTAATGCTTGTAAGAATAGAATATCTAAGCATGAATATGGCAATGAAGGGTTAGAAGCTTCCTCCAGGAGTTTCTTTCAAAAGCATCCTTCCTTCCCCCCACGCTACTGTCTGTTTAGAGAAGTATGACTACTTCATTCAGTAACCTCTTTCCTTCCTCTTGTATGCTCCTTCCAGACCCAGAAATAGCCAGTATTACTTTTACTGCAACATGCCTCATAAAAAAAAAGCCTTTGTGGGATTACATGAATTGCCGAGTAATGCTTCGTTGTAGCAAATTCATAAATGCTTTTATGTTTTCTTAATCCATAAAGTGCAGTCTGTGGTGAAAAACTATGAAGATACTTTTTTTTTTTATTATGCTTATTTTATTCTGTTTCATATATGCTTTGGGTCAGAGCAGAGTGTGTGCTAACCCACCAGGATTCGAATTCAAGAGGTGGCCAGACAATTTTCTGTTACTTGGGCACGCCAGGGACACATTATGATCTACGGTTTAACCTCTGTCTTCCGGCTTACTAGATTACCCGTAGAATTCAAACCTCCAGATCGTAAGTAAACTCGCAATGCATTTCCGCCATAGTTAGAGGGTCCTGCCCTTAATTTTCCCTGCCACCCACTCCCCTGATTATATGATTCGCCCCTGCCCCTCCCCCATGTGCTCGATACTCTACCTCAGCTCCTCAGAAGCTGCACATGGTAAACAGTGAATCACATAGACGAATCATGGGGAAATAAGGACATTGAATAATTGCACTCTAAGCAACTGGCTAGCTATGGGGGAGGTAGTCAAGTTTTGACCAACGCCTGTTGCAAAGACACGAACAGTGCCAAACAGAGAGTCAAAAATTAATCCATTTCCTAAACTCCAATCTTCATGATTCATTCAGCGGACTTCTATTTTTTTTTTTTAATGCAAGAAAGAAGGAACCAAAGGCCAGGAGCCCGCAAATACCCATTCCTTCCAAGAAAAAAAACAAAAACAATACAAAAGAGAGCCAAATTCAAGATCCGTTCATTTCGAGATGCCTGGACACACTGCGTTTGAAAGACTGGAGATCATAGGAAGTAGGAAATACGGAGGGAGACAGTTCCAGAGTTGACCTATTGCATAAATGAAGGACTGGGAGTAACGGTTAACTCTTGCATTAGAGAGTTGGACAGAAAAGGGATGAGAATTTGCTGCTAGACGGGTGCTACGCACCCGTCATAGAGGTGAAGGAATGCAAGCAGACAGTTCAGAGGAGCAGTGACCATTGAAGCTGCGATAGAAAAGAGATAAAGAGGCACCAGTGCGGCAAAGAGACAGAGGTTGAAGGGAGCCAGTAAGAGTAGGAGAGTTGATGAGACAAAAAGGCTTTGACTCCACCCTATTGAGAAAAGCTGTATGTGGGCAGCCTCCCCACACATGGGAGTTGTACTTTATACATGGGAGTTGTACTACCCACACATGGGAGTTGTACTTTATATATGGGAGTTGTACTCCCCACACATGGGAGTTGTACTTTATACATGGGAATTATTCGCCCCTGTTTGAGGGCCGAATAATTCCCAAGTATAAATTCAACGATTGTGCAGGGGTAAAGAAGGTATGGAGTCGGCTTAGCACACCTAATCTCTTGGAAGCATATTTTACAAGAGATGCAATATGATTTTTTCAAGATATGTCCCGAGTGAATGAAACCCCAAGCATGCTCAAGGATGATGCAGGACTGAGCTGGATATTATTAAACTTTAGTAGGTACTCCTGTGGAAGATTGTGTCGGATTGATAGGTGTAAAAACTGAGTCTTTGATGCATTGAAAACAAGATTATTTTTACCCAGTCAGAGATACGAGCCAAGTCAGATACTAGGTGTGCCATAGTCTCATCCCTCGTTTGTTGAAGTAACTGCTGAGATGGACGTTGCAGAAACCGAATGGAAAGGTGAAGGGTTGAATCATCAGTGCATGAGTGGATAAGGTTAGATGTATAGCTTAGAAGGTCATTGATGAATAAAAGAGAGTTGGTGATGGGACAGAGCCCTGAGGAACACCACTGTTGATAGATCTATAGAACGACCAGAAAGGAATCTATTGATGATGGCACAGATAGAAGGATAGAAACCGTAAGAGGGCAGATTTGAAATTAAAGATTTATGCTGGACTCGCTTGAAAGCCTTTGAGATGTCAAGTGCAATGGTAAAGCTTTCGCCAAAGTCCCGAAAGGAGGATGACCAAAAGTCTGAAAGGCAGGTGAGAAGGTCGCCAGTGGAGCGTCCCTGACGGAACCCATACTGATGATCAGAAAGAAGGTTGTGATGGGGAAGATGCCTTAAAATTTTTCTATTAAGAATTGACTCAAAAACTTTTGAAACACAGGATGTTAAAGCAATTTGACGATAGTTAGAGGGTTGGGAATGGTCACCCTTCTTTGGGACTGGCTGAATGAGAGCAAACTTCGAGGAAGAAGGAAAGGTACAAGTTGACAGTCAAAGGGTAAAGAGTTTACCTAGGCAGGGTGTAAGCACTGAAGCACAGTTCTTGAGGACAACAGGAGGTACTCCATCAGGCCCATAATTATGCCTTATTAGTACTGAGGCCAGTGATGGCAGACAGTACATCAGCTGAAGAAATTTTAATATCAGCCATGATGAAGTCAGAGGGGGGAAGTGATGGAGGAACAACACCAGAAGTGTCTAAGGTGGAACTGCAGGAGAAAATCTGAGTGAAAAGATCTGCTTTATCAGTAGAAGAAATTGCTACAGAGCCATCAGAATAGAAAAGAGGAGGGAAGGATGATGATGTAAAGTTATTAGAAAGGTTTTTGGCAAGATGCCAGAAGGAGTGGGAAGAATTCGAGTTGGAGAGTTGAGAGCACTTAGTACGGATGAAATTATTTTTAGCAGTGCGAAGAACAGACTTAGCACGATTCCGGGCAGAAACATAAACAAATTGTGATTCAGGGGTGGGTTGGCTCTGGTACCTTTTATAGGCCCTCTCCTTGTTGCGGACAGCATTAGAACAAGCGTGATTAAACCAAGGCTTTCTTGCATTAGTCAAAATATATGAGAAAGGATAATTCCATGCCCGAGTGAATGACCTCTGTAATGCATAAGGCACACTTAGATGGCTCCTGGCCACGGAAGCAATAATCATTCCATGGAAAATCAAAGAAGTTCTGTCTGAGGGCCTCCCAGTCTGCAGCTCCAAAGTGCCACAGACAACATTTCTTTGGAGGGTCCACAGGCCACACCGGAGTGATAGGACATGTTAATAAAGTTGTGATCGGAGGAGCCCAACAGAGAGGAAAGATTAACAGTGTAAGCAGAAGGATTAGTTGTAAGGAAGAGGTCAAGTATGTTGGAGCTCTCTCCAAGGCGGTCAGGGATACGGGTAGGATACTGTACAAGATGCTCTAGGTCAAGGATAGAAAAGATGTTGGCTTGTTCACCAGGTGGATCAGTGAAAGGAGAGGAGAGCCAAAGGAGGTGGTGAACATTGAAATCTCCTAACATGGAGATTTCAGAGAAAGGAGAAATGGATAGAATGTGTTCCATTGTAGAAGTAAGATAGTCGAAGAATTTTTGATAGTCAGTAGAATCAGGGGATAAGTAAACAGAGCAGATATATTTAGTCAGAGAACGACAAGAAAGCCGAACCCAGGAAGTTGAGAATTCAGAAAAATCATGTTCAGGAAAGCGAGAGCAAGATAAATCATTGCGTACATATACACAACACCTATCTTTGGCTTTGAAATGAGTATAGAGAAAGTAGGAGGAAACAGAAAAAGGTTTGCTGTCAGTTGCCTCACACAGCTAAGTCTCTGTCAAGAGGGGAAGGTGAGGTTCAGTGGAGGAGAGGTGGTGTTCAATAGAGAGAAAGTTAGAGGAAAGGCCGCGAATGTTGCAGAAATGAAGAAAAAGTGAGTCAGACAGTGGTTGATGGTGGGGGAATTTCCCCCCCCCCCCGGGGACTCCGAGGCCCGATTTTCTGATGTCACCATTTTACTTTTAATTTTGAAAAGGTAGTGTAGTGTTTACTGTGCATGTAGTTTTGTGCTGACAGGTAGAGAAACTTGTATTGGAGAGCATGCTGGCCTACTCTCTGTGTTAATGAGACACTGAAAAGGTTCAGCAAAGGGGAATGGTTAGGAACTAGTTCCGAGGGTTGTGAACCGGGAGCTCCAGCTCTCCCTGTCATCAGCTTTCCATCCACCTTGGGAGTACTGCCCTCATCAGGAGGAATGACTGGCGAGTTTTCTGGGCTTTAACTGAATACTCCCATTGTGTGAAGATAGGCAAATATCACGGTTTCCCCCGAATATGATAAATGCACACTTCATCAAAATTTGGAGGGTGTGAGTTGAGTCAGGTAACGGTAACATAAGGTCAGCGGACTTAACCTGGCCCACAAATCCAATTCAACCAGCCAAAAATTCAACCTTCCAAAAATGTTTAAGTAATATGCCTCTTGCTCATAAACCAACTACTTCTTAGTAACCGTCAGTAAAGTGATCTATTAGGTAGACTCCCCGAGACATTACTCGATCTAATGATCTTGATCTTCAGATTGCTATATGATGTTATTATATCAACTGACAACCCACCTCATAGCTATTTATTGTATAGCAGTGGGGATATGTTTTTGGTCAAGGGCCACCCACCCCCTCAAAAAAGTATGCAAACAAGTTTTCCATTCATCTTAAGTGAGACCTTGGTCAGTCCGAGCCGTCACCAAGGGTCACCCCAAGGCTGATGGACAGTTGGTATTGCCGGGCTTATTTGGCCTTTCCTTCAGTGTCCTTGTAACACTACACTTTCCACTGGGTCCCTCACTAGCACCACGTTTTGCACAGGAGCTTGAACCCATGCCAGACATGATTTCAATGTTTCAAGTTATTGCACTACCAAAACGTTATCGCTCACTTTGTATTGCAGTTTACACTTTTAGGTGTGTACTTGCATTGCGATGGCGGTTCGAAGGTGATGCATAGTCATGAAGATGATGTACAATGATGAGCGAAAGAAGAGACAATCACTGTTGTGGAATAAATGAGACAGTGGACAAGCAGGATGCGGACATCAAAGGGGTGGCAGGAGAGAGGAAGCCTCCATGGAAGCTTTAAAAAGAAATTCTGTTCGTGAAAGCATGGGCTAACATCTTGGCTGAAATTTATGACTGTCACCTTGCACGTGTGGCCATGTGGATGCACCTGAGCAATGCAGTGAGGATCACTCCGATCAGCCATACAACAATTTCTCACGATCGCTTTCGAGACAGGGGAGAACTTCTCATACATTGTGCTAGCCATTCGTTGATGAGCAAGGCACATTAGTATTGAACAAACTCGTATAGGCTCAGGTAAGCATATAATATATGGTGTTGCAGTCTATCGGCAATCAGAGAAGCATCCAGAGCATCGGTCCTGTACTAGATCTGCCTTGATTGTTCACTATCTTGGTAATCAATCTTACTTTTGCTCTTTTGCTGGGTTGATTTATCATTGATCATAATTGTATGGACACAGTACCAACAAAATAAAGCATTTTTTACTTCGTATGCTGTGTGTATATGTATTACATCTGCTTTTCATCTCTCTTGAAGAAGTTTTCCATTGTCAGTGTCGACTACAACAAAACACTAGATTGTAAAAAAAACAAGGTAGGATTACTACCCCGAGGGAAACAGCATCAGATATCACACTGACTGGTAATTACCTTCACAATTTACACACTGCTGTATCAAATATCCATCTGATTAACCACTTTCAATTAATTACTTTTATATTATCACACTGAATAATTATGAGTACTGGTATTAAAGCGTACTTTGCATTTCTTTATACTTTCCTGTCATCTTCTATTTTTCACGAATTATTCATTCATTATGATACCAGAATTCAGACTTGCCAGATGAATATTAGTTTGTTTTAGGACTCTGATAATTTTATAAGGTTGTTGACCTCTTGTTTAAAGAATCTGGATTGCAGTTACCAAGGTTCGGGCCCACCCAC
Source organism: Coenobita brevimanus (assembly GCF_032717465.1). Lineage (NCBI taxonomy): Eukaryota > Metazoa > Arthropoda > Malacostraca > Decapoda > Coenobitidae > Coenobita > Coenobita brevimanus. Next base: position 11,909,270 of record NC_137066.1, read on the forward strand.
GCCCCGGGCCCTCCAGGACTCAGGAATAATAAAAGAATTGGAATTAATTATTGTTATATAATAATTTATGATCTGCTACAACTAAACTATTTATCCAGTTTAGTAGATTCATTTGTTACTAAAGAAAGTAATGAAGGCATTACCCAGTATCTCCAGTGTCAAAAAACTCACATAAACTTAGTAATATCTTCTGAAAGCAGAAGCAATTTTATTTCGAAACACATCTACATAGTAAAGAACTTCAAACCTTCCCAACGAGGACGTGTTTTTACATTAAATTTTAGCCCCCACATGCTCATTTCACTTTTAGAGAGATTTTTTGAACTGGGTGGGTTAGCTATGAATTTCATTGAAACTTCCAGTAGAAGGGGTCGTACTTATTAACAACGAATTAAATATATATATATATATATATATATATATATATATATATATATATATATATATATATATATATATATATATATATATATATATCTGCAGGAACTGGATTTTAAAGGCATCATTCTACATAAGTCAACATTCATGGTTAGGACTACTCCACCATTCGATTCAAGTAAACACCAAAAGGTTTTATTTTACTTGGTGTGCATTAGGGGCAGTCTTGAGCCCCTTGTTGTTTATTATGATACTTGAAGCCCTCTCGCATAACTTCAGAAATGGATCCTCGTGGGAGATATCGTATGCTGATGATATGGTGTTGATTGCAGAGCATGAAAGGGAGGCGGAAAAAAGGTTTAGGAAATGGAGAGATGGTATGGGAGAAAAGGGCTTAAGAGTTAACTCAGATAAAAACAAAAGTGATGGTATCAAGGGCAGTGGGTAGTACTGTCAAGGAAGAGGGGGAATGGCCATGTGCGATTTGCCACAAGGGCGTGGGAAGTTATTTCATCTTTTGCAGTGTTTGTGATAAGTGGGTTCATTAGAGATGTAGTGGTATTAGGGGCAGACTGCGAGATAACGCTTTCATGTGTGTAGTATGTCAGGAAGAGCATGTGGAGATTGTCAGGCGTGAGAGGATTGAACTTGGCGGCGGGTCTCTTGAGTGTATTGAATAGTTTTGTTATTTGGCAGACACGTTATGTGGTGGAGGTGGAGCTGGCTTGAGTGAGGAGTGGTTGGAAGAAGTTCAGGGAGCTGTTGGCTCTCCTACCATTGAAAGGGCTCTCCTTACGTGCTAAGGGATCTCTATATGCGGCATGTGTTAGGAGTGTAATGCTGTATGGTAGAGGCCTGAGCAGTAAAGGAAGAGGATATTCGCAGGCTCAAACGTACGTAAATGGTAATGATTAGGTGGATGTGCAGTGAGTTCCTGAGTGCAAGGCCTGGAGGGGGCAAGGTTTACAATGGAAGAGTTGAGAGGTAGGATGGGACTGGAGTATATAGGTGTTGTGATGAGGAGAGGTAGATTGAGATGGTTTAGGCATGTGGAGAGGATGGGGGATGATAATTGTGTGCAGAAAGTGAGAAGTGTTTATGTTGGGGGTAGGGTAACGAGAAGGAGACCGAAAATGACCTGAGACGAGGTCATTGTGGCTTCAGGGATAAGGGACTAAATATGGAAGCTGCCAGTGATCAAGCAGCATGGAAAGCCACCATTAGGTAACCAAGGCCGACGCATGCAAACATGTTGGAGCCTTCAAAAACGAAACGAAAGGAACCCTTTTTGTCTTCTGAGATCAATCTTTTGCTCTTCTTATAATGGTCTTTATCTCTTCCTGCATATGTAATTTTCTGATTCTACCTACACCTTTCTACTTTCATGTTTAAACGTTCACTCTCCTCTATCGGGCATATTCCTTCTTTGCGGGTCCTCACCATATATCACCCATCCTATATTTTCGTCTCTCCCTCCCTCTCCCCGAGTCTTTTACTCTACCTCCATATTTCTTCCGTTCTTGCACCCCAGATCCTCCTATCCTTCTTCGTCCCTCCACTTTCCTCCATCCTGTTTTCTTTCTTCGCTTCTCCGTCTTCGTTAGATCTCCCTTCTTGATCTTTGTTCTTCTCATATAGTGTATAACTGTATCAAATCTTTTTCTCTCCTTACATAAATCTTCCACACTCTTCTCCTCCTCCCTCTCTTTTTAGGCATGTCATCGTCTCTTACTAAATTTTCCAATATGGGTCTTCCCTTTTCGTCTTCCCTCTTCGTTCTTCCCCTTGCTTGTCATCCATCTTTCTCCCTTCACTGGTGTGTGTGTGTGTGTGTGTGTGTGTGTGTGTGTGTGTGTGTGTGTGTGTGTTCAAAATAAAAAAAAATAACAATATAAAAAAACAAAAATAGTAAGGGTCTAAAGGAGAATAAAAAGTTCCTTATTTACCTAGGCCCGGGACCTTTGGCCTACAAAAAAAAAAAAAAAAGTGTTAGGCAATGCCAACCCTACAAACATCGGGGTTTTTCTGTTCTTTCTGAGCTGTAAGGGACTTGGACGGGAGACGACTGTGTTTGTGATGAAGGTTGTTTTTCCCTGTTTTGTTACTGTGTTAATTTCCAGGATTTTATTAACACCGTGAATGTTATTGTATTAAGGAAACTATTGGTTTGGATTGTGCAGGATGTTAGGAGCACAGACATGCTATTTCCTTTTCCTTTAAAGTCTTTTTTCTAAACCACATTTACTCATACAAAGAAACTTCCATCATAAGTAGGAAAGTTCTTTATATCATTGTCTCTTTGAACATATGTTGTTATTTGGTTATAACCGTGGCTGGAAGGGACATAACTTCTATTTGTAGTTTATTATTTGTACCTTCAGGTAGTTCATCTTTCTCTGCCACTATCTTAGTCTTTTCCTGTGTTTGTCATTTTTAACTCTTCTGTGATTTTGTTTCTGGATTTAATTCCCGTAACTCCCTCGTTTTCCCAGTATTCTTTTGGTTCCCATTGTCATCTGATCTTGTCCGTTTATGTCTTCATTTAATTTCAAATGATGCCACAATTGTTTTCTTTATTTGTTCTTTCTTTGCACTGGATCCTTTTCCCCCCTCTCTCACTTAAATTTCTTATTTTATGTTTCCCTGGTACTCCATATTTTTCTATTTGCCTCTTGTTTTTATTTCACATACCATGTAATTACCCTTATTTCTCGTCTCATTTTTTTTTTTTCGTTTTGGCTCACGAATCCTTCTGTCATTTTTTTTTTTCATTTTCATTGTTCTTATTGACCCACATGTCCTAATATCCTACTTCTTTCTCTCCCTCCATTTTCTTTGAACTGGGTTTTACCTTGTCATCTCCATCTGATCAGCTGAACAGGTCAGGTGCGGGCAAGGGGATGGGTCCATTATGATGAATGGCAGGGGTAAACCAGCTCGTCTGTCGGGCCCTGCGGCGGATGTCGGTGATTACACTGCGCAGTTGACCCGCGTGCTGTGAGGATCTGTCCCTTCTTCCTTTGGGGCTAAGATACGAATAATTGTGTGTGTGTGTGTGTGTGTGTGTGTAATTCACCGGGTCGGTCAGGATCACTTGATGGTCGTGATCGTCAGCTTTTTACCCTCCCGGAAGGGAGCTGAGAGCTCATATAGTCCGATCTAAGGGCAAGGCTGTGACCTTCACACACGCACACACCCGTCCCCTTGCTCAAGGGGGACAGTAACCACCCACTTCGTCAGTGAAACTTTTCGCAACCTGAGCGAGGCGCGAACTCCCGTCCACCAGTTGGCAAGCGAGAGCGTTACCACTGCACCATCGAGCGGTGTGTGTGTGTGTGTGTGTGTGTGTGTGTGTGGATTAGTAAATTGGGAGTGTGTCGTACTATCTCGGCTATTCCCCTTTCTTTGGGAGACGCAGCCTAGGTGTATAGATACACAGTATAGATCTCCGTTGATTCATCACACTTCTCACTGTTCCTTATTCCCCTCTTTTTTTTTTTTTTTCACTATTTTTCCTCTTCCTTCTTTGTTTACTTGATTAGCTTATCTAATTTCATCTTTTACTCTATCTCATTGTTTTCCTTTTCTGTTCCCTGATTTTTTGTCCTAAATTTGCTTCACCTTTTCTCATTCACTTACCTTTTATATAATTGTTTCTTTATTCGTTTTATTTCATAGTCGTTATTTCTCTTTCTTCTCTGCTTCCTTCTTTTTCCTGTCTGATCCATTCCCCTCCATTTCCAGCCTCTTCCATTTTCTATTCCCTTCGCTCCCCTGATACGCCTGTCTTCCCTGACCTCTCTTTTTTTTTCCTCTCCTTTTTTTTTTTTTTTTTTTTAAATTCTTGTAGTTCCTTTCATCCCCGTCCTTTCCGTCTTTTTTACATCTCTCCTCAGTCTTTTCATTTTCGTCTTTGCCCATTTACCCTCACTTTCTTCTTTATTTATCTGTCTACTCCTTGTTCTTCTACATCCATTTCTTTTTTCTTCTCATCCCTTCATTCACATATATGCTCGTTTTTGTTCTTCGTTCGGTGTCTTCTTCCATTTATTTTCCTTCATTGCTCCTTTGCTTCCCATGTCGTCTTTTCCTCCTTCGTCCCCTTCCTCCGTTGTCTTCCTTTTCCCTTGTTACTCTCTACTTCTGTGCTCATTTATTTGCTTCGTTTCCTTCTGATATTGCCTTTTTATGCTCCTTCCCCTTTCTCCGTTCCCGTCATTCTCATGCCATTTCTTTCTTCCTCTTTTTTCCGACTTCATTTCTTGTCTTCTTACCGTCATCATCCTTGTCTGCTCTTCCTACATTTTATGTTCCTCTGTTCTCTTCATTACCACGTCCTGCTATAATTTTTTCCTCTCTCCATCTCCCTTCACCCTTATCTTACATTGACACATTTATTTATTTTTTTATCACATCCCCCCCCCCCCCATTCTCTTCCCAACGTTTTTAATTCCTCTCACACAGTCTTCACGTCGCGATAACACCATCAGCAGTTTATTACCAAGATATTTTCACTGCATTTTTGGCATCACAGTTCACACACCTCACAGTCAACGCACAGACTCTCCTTTGAGTCCCCCTTCCCCTGCCCCTCTATATGAGACGTGTGTGGACCGCAGATTAAAAGGCTGTTTTTAGGGGCACATCCCTGTAAGGTTAGGAGGCGTTCTGGAACCTGACCCTTACTAACTTACCTTTGCATATGACGCTTTAATATTCACTGGTGAATTTGCTTGCGTAGAGTATCTTGACATAGGGTACAACAGGTACTATTGACATACAAGGGCACACAAAAAAATTAATATTAAAATAAATAAGAAAAATTTGAATATTTGCTTCCCAGTCTTTGAGGGATACGCTCCTGTAGTCACCTTCCTTCTAATTATTATTATTTTTTCTTATATAACATCCACTCACATTGTTCTCAAGGTCTATGGTACTTTTGTATTCTATTCCAGTTAACGCCAAGCGGTTTTACTTATCTGAGACTGAGAATAGGATCCACAAAGTATATGTATGGTTTCCTTAATCTTAGCAATCCGGCGACAACTTTACTCTTGCATTCCAGTTAACGTCAGACGATAATACTCTGCCGAAAGTTAATCACAAGAACCTATGGGTGTTAAAGAGTTGTTTGAGACTTAAGAGACATTGTTTCCCTTAAAGATGTTCGTGCAGTGCGTAGGCATAAAGCTATGCTTTCCTTCCTACAGTCCAAGAAATGCACTTACATTACTATACATTCTTTTGCTAGCTCTCTTATTACACACACACACACACACACACACACACACACACACACACACACACACACACACACACACACACACACACACACACACACACACACACACTACCGACCAGTATCACTGACCAGTGTTGTAAGCAAGGTATTAGAAAAGCTTATAAGAAAAGCTTGGGTAAATCATCTAGAAGAACACAATATGATAACAGAAAGACAGTTTGGTTTCAGAAAAGGAAAATCATGTGTTACTAATCTGTTGAGCTACTATGACAGGGTAACAAACACAATACAGGAAAGAGAAGGATGGGTGGACAGTATCTATTTAGATTTCAAGAAAGCATTTGACACAGTACCACACCAAAAACTTTTATGGAAACTGTACCATCAAGGAGGAATTCGAGGCAAACTGTTTTGTTGGATGCAAGATTTTCTCATAAAAAGAGAAATGAGAACAGTACTAAGGGGAAACTACTCATCATGGAAAGAAGTGACTAGTGGAGTACCACAGGGCTCAGTGCTGGCAACAATCATGTTTTTAGTGTATATAAATGATATAGACAGTAACACTGGAAATGAAGGCTATCTAAATATGTTTGGAGATGATGCAAAAATACAAAGGAGAATTACTAACACAGACTCTTGTAAAGAGCTACAAGAAGAATTAAATAAACTTCATGAATGGAGTAATACATGGCAAATGGAATTCAGTGTGGACAAGTGTCATGTAATCAAGTTTGGTAAAAGTGGGAAAAGACCTGATTGGGATTATAAGTTAGGAAATAAAACCCTACACACATCAGAAAGAGAGAAGGACCTAGGTGTGATTATCAATAACAGACTATCTCCGACTGACCACATCAATGAGGAGGTACGGAACATGTATACACTGGTTGCAAATATGAGAATAGCATTCACATACATAAATGAAGACATGCTAAGAAGGATAATAACATCATTCATCAGACCAACCATGGAGTATGCATCAGTAGTCTGGAGTCCTCATCTCAAAAAACACATAGACAAAATTGAAAAAGTTCGAAGGGCCGCTACAAGATGGATACCAAGCTTAAGGGATCTAAGCTACGAAGAAAGACTAAATAAACTGAATCTACCAACACTAAAGGAGAGAAGGAAAAGAGGTGACATGATAATGCTATATGAATGCATATCAGGGAAGGAGAAAATAAACATAAATGATTACTTAACATATGGGGAAGCATCAGCAAGAGGACACTGCAAAAAAAATGCATAAGAAGAGAGGTGATAAAGACGTGAGGAAATTCAGTTTCCCAAACAGAGCAATTGATCAGTGGATTGCACTACCGAATGAAATAGTGTGTGCCAAAACAATTCACAAATTTAAGGATATGTACGATAAATATGGTTTAAGACACGGGACAGTACGAGCTTGACTCATTCCTGTAAAGATACAATTAGGTAAGAACAATTAGGTAAACACACACACACACACACACACACACACACACACACACACACACACACACACACACACACAAACTATTGATGTTAATGTTTTGGTGCAAGTTGGTCTCAAACTATTGATGTTAATGTTTTGGTGCAAGTTGGTCTCAAACTATAGCTAACCTTCTACAGCTCGTATCTTCCCATTCGTAATAACCAAAAACAAATATTTTCCATCACTTAAAAATGGGGGAGGGGGTAACCTATTATGAATTATCATCCTCATTCCTCAAAATTCTTAGGTAATTCGTGTCAGCAGATTTCTGTGATCCTGTGACGTATTTTATAACTTTTTGTATTTTTATTTTTATTTTTAGTTTACTTAGGAAAGGCCTCTAATTCGAAAGGTAAATGAAGGTTCTAAATAACCACCCTATTTCGAAAAGTTTTCCCTATACTAAACAGAAAATAGCAAAAATATGCAGTAAGAACAGTGAAAGAAACAGTTTGCTTCGCACTTCCGTCCGAAGAAAATTAACAGCTGGAGAAATAAAGTGAACAACTTGTCTTTAAAAGTGCATGTTTCAGATGGTTCGATTTTTTTGCAATGTATTCGGGAAACTTTAGGAAGATACTTGCGTGTCTGTCTGTACGTCACCATCGTAAATGAAGAACTCATTCACAATGAAGTTACATCTCTTTTATGTTACCAGACTATGATATTTAGTTCTTATGAGACTTTTCGAACTGAAGGGTTTATACATAGACAACAATAATCCACTCATTATTAACGAAAATGGTTAAAGTAAACGAAATCGCCCGTATGCAACGAAAATGTAAACGCTGATTGTGTACTGAAGGAATATAAGGTACACACATTGCACTGAATGATTTTCATGTTTACATGGAGAGTATTTACGAGCGTATTTTTAAACGTTTCCTTCCCTTTTAAATGTATGGGAAGGTCATCCTTTACTGAAGTGATGTTCTTAAAAAAATCTTTCTCTTTCTGAGCTGCTCGAAAGGCAAGGTCTTCCCTTCCAGCAGCCGAAATTATTGGAACTTTACGGAATCATTTGACCCGTCCCTTCAAAAATCGCTTTCCAATTTTTGTGCGTTCTTTTGTAGTTTAATGTCTTAAACATATATAAAATATCGATGAAACGTACTGTGCAATTTCATTAATACGATTTACAACGAAATACTGATATTTTAAGTGCCAATTGTATCTCTTTAAAAGTGTTACCCATTTCGGTTGAGATGTTTAGCCAGACATAAACAGAGCAGACGACTTATCGCCTCCGATATTCATCCAGTCTTATATGATCTGACACTGGCAAATGTTATACATTATGGCCAGGGTCACAGGAGGATCTTTTCAAGAAATATTTTGCTTGCTAATTTGCCCGGTAAAGGAAAATCTGCCATCCAGGTCACACCAGAGACTGTAGAAAGAGAGACTGGACAGCCGGCATGTTGGTTCAGTGAATGGATGTTAGCTTAACAGAGCAGATGTGTGTAAGCATTGTGCCTTTAATCATAAAAGCATGAAATTTGGCACACAGCTAGGGCATGCCTTTAGGAAGATATTTGTCTATAGGGGCATCTCATATTTCCCATGTCAAAATTGGCGGCCCTTTTTTTTTTTTTTTTTTTTTTTTTTTCGATAGCCGCCATCAACTGATTGAATCCTCATTAATGGTACCAGATAGCTCATGACCACTGTTGTGGTAGGAAAACCTATTGTTTGCACTATATACACTTTATTTGTTACTATTTACATAAGAGAGGCAAAAAAAATACACTTTTTATTTCTCCCTCAGTAAGTTAGTCGTAGTCTCTCTCTCTCTCTCTCTCTCTCTCTCTCTCTCTCTCTCTCTCTCTCTCTCTCTCAGTGAGTTACTCCTGGCCACACTGTCCATCACAGTGGCAGAGAAAGTCTACTTGAGGGCAGCTTTGCGGCAGTTGCAGTGTCCTCCACAGCCTTTTTTTGCACCCACATCGGAAGAGTTCTCAACAGGCATCAGTAGCCTCATGCAGTGTCGTCCAGATTGGTTCCCAGTTGCCCGTGGAAGTTTACTCCCACCCCCATTCGTTTGGTGATGGTAGTGTTGGTGCAGGGACAAACATCTGGGTCCAGCAATTTGCCTGGTACACCCCCTCTTAACATGCTGTACAAAGCCTGCTCAGGTAGGAGGGATGTGTTCAAGATCTCTTCCCCGAGTAAACAATGCCTTTCCTGACCTCGTTCACATGAGCGAGACTGCTGGTGCGTTCGCACAGCAAGACCACAAACTGTTCCACTGCCTCAAAACACTGATTTTTGGAGTCTGGGGTTGTTGTTAGGGAACAGAATGTTGCTGTGACATTCTCGACTACCTTCCAGGTGTCCCAGCATTTTTTTTTTTTCCCCTTCCGCTGAATGAAGACACTGTATCGCACCCAGTGAAGGCATGTAACAGGGGTAATGCAAGTGACCTGTCACAACCAAGAGCAGTTGACATCTCATGGGCAGCCAAGTTTCGAAAATTCTTTTCTGTACCAAAGACAACCCACAACTCAGGAATTTTAAGCCTCTGAGCTGCCATGATGACCATAACAAAGACGTCGGTATCCATTGTGCGAATCTGAATCTTGGAGTATCCCTCTTTCACAGTATGAAACACATGAAGCATAATTCAAGTGTCGGCATCCTCATGGGTACATGGAACCAAGTTAGTTACATCTCGTGGCAGTTTGCAGAGGACATTTTCATTATGTGTGCTGATAATCTGGCAATCAGTTTTCAGCAGAACTGCTTGGGTAGCAAGGAATGAAAACAGTTCTTTTTTGTTCTTGTCAAGTCGCAAGAAAGCTGACCTATTTCCAGGAATTTTACTGGTTGGCTCCACACGTTTCCTTATGCCATTTCGCCTCTTGCTGCGTGTGTATGATTTCAGGCTGTGTTGGTTATCGGTATCCCAGATGACATCGACTCTCTTAGCAGGTTGCAGCTGCGATGCAAGGTTTGGAAGGAAAACTGCATACTGCGAAAAATTCTTGACTGACCCAGGTTTCAGCATATCAACTACAGCTGCACCATCAAGGATAATAACCTCTGCAGAAGGCTTGTTGGCACTTTCGTCTGAAGTGATCACACACTCTAGGCAGTACGCCAGATCAGATTTTGTTCCAAGTCTCAGCTTACTCATCTGTGAGTGTGAAGGTGGATACGCTTGATTTTCATGCTGGAATAAGTTATCTAAATTACCATCCCATACCTGACAAGCAACATTCAGCCTTGAGAAAAAGGAGCAGTCATTCTTTAGAGAATACATTTGCTGTCATGTTCTGGATATTTCTTGAGCTGGAGGTTGTTTAAAGAGGGGCAGGTTATTCTTCTTGATGGGGCCCAAAATGGGTTTTGTTTGTGACTTAAGCCGTTCCTCCACAAAGGTGGAATATTGGTCCTTTCCCAGCTTCTTCACCTTCCTCAATATGTCAGTGACAGCCTGGTTGGCGATGTATCGGCTGTCTAGTGTCATTAAATTAGTACTGCTGCCACAAAATGGACTGCCCATGTCTTCATTGACATTTGTTAGTGACTTGACATCTCTATAAAATGCCTGCTGGGTGTGTATATTCTGTTCATGGTGCCCCAAATTTGCCTTCTGGTTAGTGTCCATAGATGAATCAAACTCTCCTGTTATCCGAGCCATCTCTGTGTCGCATACCATCTACCACCTGAGAGCAGATGGATTCTCAGTCAGCCCTATAGCTCCGCCCCAACCTCTCACGGCAGCATTATTTTGTTCATGGGCCGGGTCTATGGCAATAGCAGAAAGTGGGCATCCTGTCTTTTTTACTGTGAAGTGTCCAGCCAGAAATTATGTCTACACATTGGGATGGCGGTCTTTAAGTGTGTCACCATGTCTCGCAAGTGAACTGGAATCCACCTTGCATAGTTGGTGTGGTCCACGGCAAAGAACCAAGGAACAATCATGGTAAGGGCATCAATATATAATAGGAAGTCTGCTTCACGGATTGCCTGGATAAAGATCATCACCGTAATTTCTAGTTGTAGTACCAAGGCCCAAAACTGGAACTGAGGACTTGCTTCAGCTCTCTGTCTGGATCAATCTTCAATAGACTTCTGGCCATTATCTTCCATGCTGCTCCTGCACTGGGTGTATGCTTTGTGAAGGAGGTAATTTAGACTTGAGCACGGCGAATGTGGGTCACATGGGTGACGCAGGAAGGAATCCACTGTTCCAGGTGAGGAAACTCCAGCCTATACAAGAGCACCTGTCCATCCACTGCCATCCAGAAGGTTGCCTAAGACTTTGAGGGCTGCCATCTTTATGTGAAGGCCCCCAAATAGCATAATAAAGTGTAGTTCACCACAGGTTGCTGGCAATGCCAACTGAATTCGCTTTGCTATTATGTACAGAGGTTGATCCAGCGTGATGATGGGCACTTGTTTTGGATTGAGGATATCAACTGCCAGCTACAGTAAACTACATGCATTGAGTGTCGAATCATAGCTTCTGAATGGGCTGAGTCGTAGAAGAGATGTAGCAAAGAAGAAATCGCCACACTGTTTTCATCTACGTTGCTTGCTGGCTGATTGTTTGCATGGAATGCAGCACAAGAAATGGTTTCGTTTTCGGGCAGTTCATCCATAACTATAATCCGCCTAGGATGATCAAGCCACCTGTAAAAGAAAAAGAGGGAACATTGTAATACATGATTGTCGATTATCAAAGTGATTACGACTTTGATTAATTTAAATGAAAATTCCATTCAAACATCACCCACTATTCATAATGCCAGTGTTCAATCTCCTTTTGAGAACTTGTAAAGGTTTGTAAGTATTTATATATACATATCTCAATAAACGGCCTAAAATCACAATCATTATGTCATTGGTTACCATCTAATACACTCAACTATATTCCCTCTGTCAGGCATGCTGTACAAGTTGACAGTCTGCTCTGTTGGGACCCTCCAGCCTTGGAATTGGTATATCTAATTTTCTAAGAGCAAGAGGTGGCACAGTGGTGTTCGACTCTGGTAGTTTGGAGAGAGACTTTTTCATGCAGGCAGTAACTATATCTTGTTTGCTGTGTGGACTTCTCGTTGAACACCTCTTGATTCACTGGTTGGATTCTGAAATAATGATATCCCAGTTCCATGGAAAGAGTCTAGTGCACTTATGGAACTTGGGTTGTGGTCAATTTTGTCTGCTGCAGCAGTAGTGAAGAGGCCACCCTTTAGGTTTGGAGGGCATACAGCGTTCTCTCTGTCACAGTGATTGCAGATTTTGTTTCCCATATCAGTGGAGATGCTCAGTACTCTGTCATAGGAGATACATAAACCCAGTTTGAACAAGTGGTCTACCAAGTCACGCTTGCGTGTTTTTGTGTGAACCATCAAGCCAAGATAGACTGGCAGAGGTGTTTCTCTGTGTTGGCTGTGTCTGGGGGTTCCGGAGGCATCCTCACGTCTGCATATTTCATTGTCGTACATGAGGAGCTGGGATATGGTAGTTGTTGCAAGAGGCACTGAAATACGAATCTGACCTTTCTTTTATGCTGGGACCATTCAGTACAATACCAACTATTGCTAGGAGTGATGACGGCACCGATTTCTCCTGACACTGTCATATGAACCACTGATGACAACTCTCATTTCGAACATCTCTTCACAGATTGCGTGTTGCTCTAGCAAGATGAACAGCATCATCATGAGCATCATGTTCAAAAGCCTTCTTTAAAGCATGCCTGATATCTTGCTTAATGCTAAGAAATATTTCTCGGCCTTGATTGTCAGCCTTCAAGCCCGGGAAGTATTTCAGTATGCAATTTTTGAGTTTGGTGGAATGCACCAGCCCAGTGACTTTGGTACGAAGTTGCTCGATTTTCTTGCTATACAAGTTCAGAGTCTGAAAACTGGGGTAACACTACTGTCGGTGTGGGTTTCGTCAATGTAAGAAACTAACTCAGCAAGGGCAATGCTGTGTCTTTCTGTTTCACTATTTGTTTCTTCAGATGGATTAGCTTTCCCATTACTTGCTGCTGTGTATGCCTATTGTAAAGTGCAGCCAAACACTTGGAGTGGTATTTGGCCTCTGTGGGAATCATGTCTCCTGCACTAAGCTTTGCCAACAATGGTTTGTCCCCCAGTTCAAGTGCGCACTTTTGCATACGTTCGTCCAGGTCACACGTTGAAGGAGCATGAAAAGAAAGACTACTTGCTGGTTAGTTTCTCACAGACGAAACAGAGCCATTGAAGTAGAGCTGGAATGTTCCTTCCTTATCCGAATATACTTTCTGGGAGATCCTGCACATTCTACGCGTGGCATCTTTCTCTCTTCTGCTCTCTGCAGTTCCGTCTTGTTGTACTGTAGCCTGCAACTGTCATGCCACTTGGCTCTGTGCTTGTGCAAAGTTTCCTCAATACCTTCTTCATCATTAAGACGAGAAAGTTGTATACTGGGTGGCAAACATTCATTTTTTTGGAACTCTAATAGGTTCATTGTGAATGTCTTATACCCAGCTCCCCCTGTTCCCCATTTGGATTCTGCTGGGCACTGGAGTGCTTCAGAACTGTCTTTCTGACATAAGATACATTTTTCCCTGTCAGTGTCTTTGTTGTGTGAGCCAGAAGAACTAGCCATCTGCATGTCCCTCACCTTGTAGAATTTTGCCATTGTTAGTTATTATTGATTAATTTATTGGTACAGAACTCGGTATTATAACCACCATCAAGTACTATCGCCATAATCGATACATGCAGCATGCAGCATTCAGTTTCTGAAACAGAAAAGAAATCAGTTAAATTATAGACCATAGTAAGATTAGATAAAGAAAATGGTAACAAATATGTTACTAGATGTTAGTGTTGCCGACATGTCGGTAGTTTTTTTACCCCTATTTTGAAATTAAAAATGACTTGCAATGACTTGCAAATCTATATTACTTTAGTGCCATACATGTAACACGCAAGTTTTAACATGCTTGATGAGCTACAAAGAAAGATCATGCTTCAAGGAACCAAAATGTGCAGATGCCAACACGTCCATCTCGACTGTGATGGGCATTTTCTAAATGGCTGCCAAAGCATCTAAGGGACAAATCTGAGGTGCTCCTATAGCCAGATATATTCCCAAGATCATGCCCTAGCAGTGTGCCAGGTCTCATGCTTTTTTTAAGCACAATTCTTCTGAAAATTTCAGCTATCTGCTCTACCAAATCTAACATACACTCAGATGAAATAGCCAATTTTGGGACTTTTACCCTCCACTGCAATATGTGTTTCCCTCACAAATGCTTTTAATGCGTCACAGGCAGAGAACCAGATGGTATTTCACTCATACATACACACACACGTATATACATTGCTCACACACACACACACACACACACACACACACACACACACACACACACACACACACACACACACACACACACACACACACACGCACGCACGCGCGCGCGCGCGCAGTTTTTCTATCTATCTATCTAGCTATCTATCCATTGCCATACGCCTGAATCCCGTAAGAGGTGGCCACAAACAAATCGCCTCCATGTCACCCCGTTCCCCGCCATTTCACTCCCCTTCTCCCAGCTCACACACACCCCTCTCATATACCTCTCCACTCCATCCCTCCATCTCATCCTCGCTTCACCCTATTTCCCTCCCCCTCTCGGTCTCCTTTCTGCCCCTCCCCCCTCCTCCTTCCCTCCCCCAGTCCTGCCTTTTGTATCGATGTGCCAGCATCGCCCATTTCCTTTACTGTCATATCAGTTTCGTTTTGTGTAAAGCGCTAGTAGGTTTCTTTGCCATAGTAGGTTTCTTTGCCACTGAGACCATTTATATTTAGTAACATAAAAATATCCTTTCTGATGATTCTGTAAAATAACATCACACAAATAATATAATACATTATCTGTTATAGGTCACTGACTCCATTAAATGGGCTGTCAATCTGAGGCACCTGTGATTCATTCTGTTCTAAATAAAAACGATTCGTTGCCTACAATAAATACCTTGGAAACGCCAGTAGATACTGCACAAACCCCTTCACTGCCATGACGTTACTTTACAGTTTATAGTTTCTACTTCCAAAACCATTTTTTTCAAATTTGGAAAGATCTCTTGTACCGAAGAAGTTAAAGAAAGTTATCTACTTCTTCCAGCAGGAACCGTCTCCCCTAAGCAAGAAAATAAAAATGTCTGGTGATAGAAGGAATAAGCAGAAAATTGCGTCATTGTATCGAAAGAGTTCACGTCCTCAGGCTGCTCTTTTTACTCTCTGCTTAATAAACACGTCTGACATTATTTTAAATAACGTACCCTAAGAGAAGAGAAGAGAAGAGAAGAGTTCATGAGAAAATGAACCGCATTATATATATATCTCCCGTTCACACTCATCTGAGTACCATACCATAGGAATCTTTCTGCAGTCAAACAACTGCATTCAGTCACTGAAAAACAAACAAACAAAAAAAAAGGTTTCGAGTGGGATATAAATAATTGAGACACACACAGACACACACACACACACACACACACACACACACAGTCAGTCAGTTAACCCTCAAGTAAGGTTGATGAATTAGTTCAACAGTTTTGCAAGATTTCATCATCATCATCATCATTTTCCTCCCCCTTCTCCTCTTCCTCTTCCTCATCATCATCACCCTTCTCCTCCTCCTCATAATCATCATCTTCATTATCAAAACCTTTATTTTGATCCAAGGCGGCATATAAAAATTTTCAGAATGGGGGGGGGGGGAAGTCGAAGAACTGTTAGCAGCATACCCAGGGAAATGAGCCACATAAAATTTCACACATCATTCAAGCCTGTGGAGGTCTTCTCCTTATAATCAATAACCATATGCACATATTAGTTCTTATTTTTCTTTTTCCAGACTGAATCCTTGGAATCAAATTAAAAACTAATGCCAACCCCTTGTTAAATGTTTATCCGAATGTACTGAAGGAAACAAAGACGCATGCACCGTTGCGATCAACAGTCCTTTTTCACTTCCTCGAATTTGTGTTAGTACAGTATCTGTTTAAATCTTAATATTTTAAACATTTGAATCAGAAATTGTAATTTTTGTTTTGTTCATACTGATCTATGATTATATTATTCAGCCTGGAGACACTTTTCAACTGGGACAGACCAAGTACAATCATTATTTATCCTACAACAGGCGTCCTTTAAGATGAATGAAATCGTCTGTAGGTAGCAAGAATAAAATAATCAATGAGGAACACTCAGAGCATGCAAAATCTGCTCCCAGCAAATGGTATAAGAGCCGAATACTTGATTTTTTTCTTACGACCTTGAGTGTGGCTAGTTTTTCTCAAAATAGAAATAGTTTGGTCATAACGATATGAAAATAAAAACTGCATTGTGATTTTGACAATTGACCTTTCCCTGAGAATTGGCCTTTGACAGATTGATCATCGAATCCCGTTCGTCATTGTCTTTCCAACCTATCCACAATATTTGGTCTAAATCAAATAAAAAACTGGTACATTTGACTTTGGACATGACTTTGATCCTCCACCGATTGTTTTCTGAAGACAGGTCAACTTTTAGAGTAATCCTCAACCCTTTACCAATGTTTGATTCAAATCAAACCAAAACTGTGTTGGTTAATTTGTTCATAAACAGGCACTAGTGTAGAAACTCGACCTTGGCTTCTGACCAACCTCTTAGTTCGATTGTTTTAAAACCCGAAGCAATTCGTTCTTTTCTAACACTCAGCCCTTCCTTAAGTTTGATCTTCACTGAATAAACACGATATACCTTTTCTGGCTTGAAATTTCACGTACTCTTGTGACCTCGACCTTTGACCTATTGGTCTCCAAAGCTATTGTCAACCCTTTGGTGAAATAATTTATGAACTTCACCAGTTTTGATTAATGTTCAGTAGAATCTGTCTGAATCTAATATTAACACACACACACACACACACACACACACACACACACACACACACACACACACACACACACACACACACATGAAACTGGCATAGCAGAGTGCTTGCCGGATGAATCCGATTGCGCCTGACGTTAGACATTGCCACCCTAGATGTGCCTACAATATTTCTTAAAAGATCCAATGAGATTGACGGAGATATAAATTTTTGAATATTTGCCACCATGTTTAAAACAGGGATTCAACCCTGCACCCAGTCCAGGGCCTTTGACCGATGTTGATGAAAAACAATCGGCTTATAGGGTTTATGGATATCTACCCTCTGATTTTTTTTTTTTTTTTTTTTTTACACAACGATTGGCGCAAAATTGTGACCCGTTAAGTGCACACAAACAGACAAAAGGACAGACAAACATACGAACCTGACCACTATGCTTGCCGAATCGAAAGATTCCAGCAAGCAAGCAAGCAAGCAAGCAAGCAAGCAAGCAAACAACATACATACATACATACATACATACATTCAGAGAGAGAGAGGGAGAGAGAGAGAGAGAGAGAGAGAGAGAGAGAGAGATGCACACACACCTATACGTAAAGTAAAATATAGCATTTATGTTTAGAGAGAGAGAGAGAGAGAGAGAGAGAGAGAGAGAGAGAGAGAGAGAGAGAGACGCACACACACACCTATACGTAAAGTAGAATATAGCATTTGTTTTTATTTCACAAGTGCGCCTGTAAAAATACAATCACATGGTGAAGCTGTTAGCAAGTTAAGATAAACGTCGCTTGGTGGAAGCAGTAGAAGGACATTACCAATTCACTTCATATTCCGCCGGTTTGTTTTCTGTTTTTCTATTTTCAGCGTGTTAAATTACCTTCTCCTGCTGAGAATTTTCCCTCTGTTTTTATCATTATGTTCCTTAAGTCGTACCTACGATTGTCTGTCTGACTCAACGTACTCATAGATGGTTTTCGTTTCTCTGTTTCCAACTGGATGCTAGGTTAGGTAGGTTGGGTTGGGTTGGGTTAGGTTAGATTAGGTTAGATTAAATTATTAGGTACAGTTAAGCTAGGCTAGGTTAGGTTTAGTTAAACACTTAGGTCAGGACAGTCCTTCCGCCATTATCCTGACGAGTCACACGAGTTGACACAACGGAACAGCTATAAACAACGGGAAAACAGACATAGCACGAAACGTTTACTTACCACCACAGAAATAATCAGAAAAATATGACAGACTATCAGGAAGAAGAGCTGGTTTCGTAATGTGCTTCTGCTGCTACAAATAATGCCTATGTTTACCACAAGTATTATGCAAGAACGATAACAATGCGTGAATGTAGCTTTAGAAGGCCTGACCCTTGACGTTTAAAACAGTTATAGAAAATTACTCTTCTTAAACAGGGTGCTGTGGATACTGTGTCCTTGTCACTTACCTGTCACTTACACTGCGTGTTGTGGGGACAGTGCAGTCACTGGTGTGCACTATGCACTTATTTTGGTCACGGCATAAAAGTAGTGATTATCAT
Source organism: Coenobita brevimanus (assembly GCF_032717465.1). Classification (NCBI taxonomy): domain Eukaryota; kingdom Metazoa; phylum Arthropoda; class Malacostraca; order Decapoda; family Coenobitidae; genus Coenobita; species Coenobita brevimanus. The sequence continues at coordinate 11,927,787 of NC_137066.1, forward strand.
TACAATAAAGTAAAGTAAAGGAGACGCATGAAATGGACTATCACATGTAGTAAATGCTGCTCGTTAGGCTCTAGCATTGCTGACTGGGCAGTGCCTGGTGTAGTAGCAGTCAAAAATTCGGCAATTAAGAGGCAAGGTGACATAATGTGAGCAACTCTCTCTCTCTCTCTCTCTCTCTCTCTCTAATGCAGTACATTGGACCTTCAAAGCGTTTACCCCAACAAAGCCGACTGTCAGTATGTGCAGTCTAAGAAGAATGAATTCGATAAAGGCACCAACACTTTTAGTCAACGAAATACTCTTGCTTTTCAGCTAATCTGAAGGAGGGTTATGTTAAGACGTAACATGAAGCAGAAATGAAATATTAAGTGTTCCATTCAAAGTATTATTTTCCCTTTTATGCATAGGTAGTCCTGAATATGCCTTGCCCTCCAAATAACTCAACCTGCCCCCTACCGACCTAGTAGGTTCCCCAGTGAATTCTTAGCCAGTGGGAGTTGTGCTAGTCCTCCCACTCTCCTAAACAACCAATGTGACGTGCCAGTACTCGACATGGTATCTCTTGTTTCTTCTCAGTCTATGAGCAGCCACTGGGGGACGGGGAGGGGACCGAAAATCGTAGCATTACTCCTCTAAGTTTCCACACAGCCAGAGGCACATCAACGTTTATATTATGGTTGCCAACCTATTTTCACTGATGGCATTATTTGATCGTAAATCTTCCAATTACCTCCTGGGAAAGAAGGGACTTATACATACAGAAGGCCGCCACTAGAAAAGGGGAATTCCAGCCAGAGATCTTCAGGCTCCTATAGGCTTCTGCCAGAAAGGAGAATGAGGAAATGGATTAGATTTGTGTGTCGCGATTAAATGACGAACACTGAGTAAGGTCGTCAGTTTGTGTTAATTCTAAGTTTTTCCGAAGACAACGATCGCCAGTATTCGTATCACACCTGCTGAAGCGTGAAAAGGGCCGAGGGCGTAACTAACAAGGAAAAAATACCAAACATTCCCCAGGACTACGACGTATAAATGATTCTGTAGTCCAGATCTATGGTTCTTGACGTCTCTTGTAACTGTACAGTTACATTACCAGCTTTTACTAGTCTTGTCTGAGGCGTTGAACTAAAAAGGGAACATTACAATCGTTTCTACTCACCTGAATATATATATATATATATATATATATATATATATATATATATATATATATATATATATATATATATATATATATATATATATATATATATATATATATATATATATATATATATACATATATATATATATATATATATATATATATATATATATATATATATATATATATATATATATATATGACAATTCTAGCAAGGCTGCTTATGGTATGAATACTATTTTGAGTCAGTATATAAGGAGTATCAACTGCAGCTGCACCTGCCAGCATACACTACATTTATTTATTCTACATATACGAGGAAAGGTTATTAAATTATTAATCTTTACAAAAGATCAAGAAAGAGAACACCACAACTCAAAATAAATACGACACCAGTAACACCTAACATAATACTCTTGACCAAATATCTGTCAAACGGGTTACATCTCGAGTAAGGAAACAGCTGCCTAACAAAGCTGATTATCTAGTGAAAGGATGGCAGTTCTTTTGATCAACAGAATGACGTAATATGCCCCTAAGAGAGATTCATATACGTGTGTAGAAAAAGTGTACAGGTATTGGCAGGTGAGCAAGGTACCAAAAGAGAGAGGCTGGGGTGGAGAAGAGAGGAATGGCAGGGTAGATGGAGGAAACTGGGGAAAAAGGATGGGAAATCAGGAGGAGGGGAACTGAGGAGGAAGAAGGAAAGACGAATGGAGGGGGGGGGGAGGAGGAAGGAAGAAAGAGAGATTGGAGAGGGAACAAATCGGATGAGTAATTCTATGTTTAGTCCCTGAAGGCAAAAACAATTGGGGGGAGGAGAGAATAAGGGGTGGGGTGATTTTTTTCTTTTTATTTAATCCAGCATCCGCCTTCGATTCCCCTCTTCATCCACCCATACTAATGTCCTTTCGCCCGTCGCTTTTGCTCCTACTCATCTTCACTCTTCTCCTCCATCCTCTACACATTTTACTCATCATCCCTCTCTCCCCCACACTCTCTCGCCGTCTCCGCACCACCATTTCTTTCTTGTTTCTCCTCTCTTCGACCTCCCCACTCTTTTACTCTCTCCAATTTTCTCCTCTTCCCGTTCCCATATTCTCCCCATTTTCACTCAGCTCTCTTGCCTTCCTCTTCCTCACTATCACTCCTCATTAACACTTCCTCTCCACCTCTACCCTTCCTCCTCACTTCCCTCCTCTCCATTTTCCCCTTCTGTTCCCCACTCCCTTTTCTTCTTTCTCTTCATCAGTTGCTCTTCCAACTCCTCATTCCACACTCCCCATCTTTCATCCGCCTCCTCCTTCTGCTCCTCCTCTACAATGCCCCTTGTTTTCCCTAATTCTCCCTCTCCGCGTCATCCTCCATTTTCTTACTCTACCTCCTCCTCACTCCCCACTCCTCTACTCCACTCCTCCTCCTGCTACTTCCCACTCCCCCGTCCTCCTTTCCTATCTACTTCCTTCCGACTCTCCCTCCATCTCCCCTGCAAGGTGATGGGACTTCCTACTGGTTGATGAGACCTCCTGTTCTGCTCTAGGAATACCCACGGCTAAAGTTCCTTGTTTCAATGTTTTCTTTGAGTGATAACAATATGATAATCCTGCGTCCAGGTGGGTGATGTGGCTGACAGTCTGGCTGCTAAGAGTTGTTTGTGCAGTGTATTTAAGGTTTGTTTTACGTCCTGAGTTTTATTGTAGATGTGTGTTTGATTTACAGGATTAGCTGCTTTCGATTGATGGCACTGAGTAAGTGACTCGTTTTATTTCTGGACGATCCCGATGACGGAGTGTTGAATGTTTAAGATGGCGATCTTCACTGTAAGGTAATATATATATATATATATATATATATATATATATATATATATATATATATATATATATATATATATATATATATATATATATATACAGTATATATATATCCATCTATCCATCAACCAATCCTGTATTGCCCCATGAGAACCGTAGCGGGCCGGGGCAAGGCAAGTTAGTCCTGACATTTTAAATGAGAGTGACCAGCCTCACTCATCCCTGAGTGGCATTATATGAGCAATAACCACCAACCATGCCTTGGATATAAACCTTCACCGGCTCAATCCGACTGGATCGCCTTAATTACCCACTAAACCACCAGGCGCCATAATTTGGTTATATGGTTACCACTCCAGCGTAGTAAATGGTTTCCTGGTGTAGAGGAAACCATTTGGCTTATCACTCAGTGTACAGTCACTCATAGGCAGAAGGAAGAGTAAAGAATGAAGGAAAGGAAGAGAGAAGAGGGAGTGTAAAGTCACCCGTAGGCAGAAGAAAGAGGAAAGAAAGAATGAAAGAAAGGCAGAAGAGGAAGGAAGAGAGGAAAGTGCAGACACCCAAAGCAGCACTGCATCGAGTGAGTAGATGGTAAGCGTCCCCACCTACCACACACACACACACACACACACACACACACACACATATATATATATATATATATATATATATATATATATATATATATATATAGTTTGTTTAACCTCGATGCCCTCATCCCATTGTCCTAGATACGCAATTACTTCCAATGTTTCGTGCCAGAGGGCCTGTGGAAGTAACCTCTGAATTCCACACGAATTTATGTTGCCTGTATTTGTTTTTTCTGTACAAGATTTGATTTCAATAATAATGGAATAAACTAGTGGTTTTCATTGTGTCAGAGCTTTAGTACTGAATAAATGTAAAAGATATATTTGCGAATCAAGTGTTTGCATCCACGTTTATTAACATTTTCGACACCAGTGACAAGGTGTTTTGTTGTTTTTGGCCAACACCATTCAATTTACAACATTTTTACAGTTAAATAATATTTCTATGGGTTTACAGGTACGAAAATTGTATTTTCATATATTTCCATTTGCAAATATCGGTAAGTTATTATGTAGGCAAGTATCATATATTGTATATGTATGTTGGTGTGTGTGTGTGTGTGTGTGTGTGTGTGTGTGTGTGTGTGTGTGTGTGTGTGTGTGTGTGTACCTACGCATTTTAGGCATAGTCAGTCTTTAGTTCTAGATATCAGTTTTCTTGTTTGTAATCATTTGAATCAAATTATTATCCGGCAGCGCATAAAGTCAGTTAGGTTTGCCCTAGTAACTGGCATCAGTTATTTGGGTGTTCCTATATATTTCTTTCTTGTCTTCCCATTACAGGATTTGGCCAATTATCAGTTTAGAACTAATAAGACAATACTATATTCAGCTTCAGCAGGTACTGGTACACCAAGTGCAAGTTGTTTCTCAATACTTTTCAGATATTAATTCATTGCTTGTATATTTAATGGTATAATAATAGGAAATATTTATACCGTGTTTGTGCTGCATCTTATTCCGTTATCTCGTCCGGGGGTTCACCAGTACAGGTAATGTGATTTGTTTCCTCTGACAAGTCGTCACAGTTGCTTTGATTTTCAGAATGCACTCGGCAATGTTTAATAGCCTGCTCTGGTTGTTTCACCGGATCCTTTACACTGACCGGTCCTTCGTTTGCAGGATGTGCAAACTTTGTCAAGACCAGAAAGACAAGCTGACCGAGGCTATTAATAAAATGAACTGCCATACTCCATAAGTCAATGTGCTGGAGGAGTTCATTGCAAATAACATCGGCCATAGTGTGAAGGGGAATGTCACTGCTCAGCGAATGACTGCAGCTGTTCAGGGTGAGTATTGTTGATCCTCCTCCTCCCACTGTAGTTAATTTTCCCCCTCACCATTCAGGATGAGTTCTAGCCAGTGAGGAAAGGTGCAAAGTTAGCGAGAAAAATGAGCATCATGGCAGAAACTACAAACAATAAATTTAAGATTCTTGAAGGAACAAAGGAAGAGCCCCACGAAACATTTGTGGGGGACTCCATCATCTGTGGTCATTTGGAGGGATTTTGCAGCAAGGCAACCTCTAACGAAAGTGCTTTTGTATTCCAGTTGCAAGAGCAGATGGCATGACAGAGACTGTTTTTATACCGTCTTTGAGAACACAGAGAATGATAGCCTTGTTTTCATTTCTACAGGTATCATACTTTTGTGCGGGAATGGATCCGATCAAAGGAGCTGATGGAGAAATACAGAAAGTTGATCAAATACGACAAAGAGAAAATTAACAGCATTTTAATTTCAGGCATACTCCCAAGATTCCCATGAATCAATGCAGGGAATGTCTGTCAGTAAAGTTTTCCGTATAAATAACAGGGTCAAATTACTTTCCTTGCAGGAAGGTTTGGAGTTAACTGATACATGGAATCACTTATCCCAGCAGCGACTACCATTTCTGAATGATAGACTACACTTCAATGCTCCTTGTTCTGCCCGTCTCGGTCGTTTGTTAGTGATGCAGTACTTTTTTTTTTTTTTTTTTTTTTTGCCTGGGGAACATAAGACTATCTTCATAGAGCTGTAGCAAAACTACTGATGCATCAGCTGATGCAACAGCTGAGTTCTCAGATAATCTCAAAATTTAAAGCTGCACTGCTTTCTATTTCATAAGAAAGTCGCTAAAATGCCTTTTTAAAGCCGAATTTGAAAATCCCATAATAGTCAACTAATGTGTCAGCTGGTGCAACAGCTGACATATTCAATCAACTAAAAATTTCAAGCCGAGTAACTTTGTATTTCATAAGAAAATCGTTCAACGCTCTCCAACAACATATATTCGCCCTTTCTTTGTAGGAGTGGAAAAATAATGATCCTCCAGGTGTACCACTAATATACCTGTTAGATATGCCACAGTGAAAAAACAAAACAAAACATTAATCACAGGAGATGAACACACCAACTCATGTAGATGTCATTCAGTGTGATAAAACTATAGGTAACTTAAGCCCCCCACGTAAGAAAGGAAAATACATTAAAGCTCCTCTTGTAAATACCCACAGTCTGTGTAATATATTTTCTGATAGAGAGGTTCATGTCTTTACTAGAGATTACGATGCAACTGGTACAACATAAGTCGTGACTAAATAGTTAGAGAAAGACAGGGATTTTCCAGTGGAGTTTAATTCGCCAGACAATCACATTTTCAGATATGAAAGGAAGGACAGAGCAGGGGATGGTGCGTTGTTTATATATATATATATATATATATATATATATATATATATATATATATATGAATGTCATGGAGATGAGGTGTCTGAGGAGTATGTGTGGAGTGACGCGTATGGATCGAGTGAGAAATGATGAAGTGCAAAGGAGAACTGGAATTGTTCAGGAGATAGCTGATTTAGTTGAGCAGAGGGTGTTGCGATGATTTGAGCATATGGAGAGAATGGATAATGAGCGACTGGTGAAAAAGATCAACTAGATCTGATTTGAGATGTGTAAGGCTGAGAGGAAGACCATGAATAGAATGAATGGACAGTGTGAAGAGAGCGTTGGATGCGAGAGGGACGTCTGTTGAGCAAGGAAGAGTGGCGGTGCGTGATAGAAATAAATGGAAGGAAATTGTGAATGAATAAATGATGACGCAGCCCTGAGGGGGCGTTTTGTCTGCGGGCACCCTTTGCGGGATTAGGGCGTCGGGCTATAGAATAGAATATATATATATATATATATATATATATATATATATACAGAGAGAGAGAGAGAGAGAGAGAGAGAGAGAGGATGGAAGTTAATGCGAGTATAAGTGGCTGGGGAATGGCTGGGAGAAGGAGGGGGGGTTGTGAAGACAGGAAGAAATCAGTAGGATAGAAGTTGTGGAAGCAATGAAGAAAGTTAAATTGGGGAAAGCCCCAGGAATTGATGGAGTGTGTGCTGAAATGCTGAAGTATGGGGGAGAGATAGTAGTAGAATGGATGTGGAAAATGTGCATATTGGCCTGGGAGGAAGGTAGAGTCCCATAGGATTGGAAGTCAGGTATAATTATTCTCTTGTACAAAGGAAAAGGGGAAAAAGAAGTGTGTGGTAATCATAGGGGCATCTGTCTTCTTAGTATAATAGGAGAAGTGTATGGTAGGATTCTTATTGACAGAGTTAGAGAAAGAACAGAGGAATTAATTGGAGAAGAACAGAGAGGCTTTAGGAAGGGAAGAGGTTGTGTAGATCAGATATTCATTCTTAGATCTTTAGTGGAAAAGTTTCTAGAGAAGGGAAAGAAGTTGTATGCGGCTTTCATGGATTTGGAGAAAGCATATGACAGGTGGATAGACAAGGATTGTGGAAAGTATTAAGAATATATGGAGTAGATGGGAAGTTGTTGAATGCTGTGAAGAGTATGTATGGTGGTGCTAAGGCTGCAGTGCGTGTGGATGGTGAACTGACTGAATTTTTCTCTTTGAAGATTGGGTTGAAACAGGGATGTGTCATGTCTCCATGGTTGTTCAATCTGTACATGGATGGGGTAATAAAAGAGGTACAAGGTAGGGTAGTGGATGTTGGAGTGGCCCTGGTTAGAGAGGGTAGTGTTTGGAAACTCCCTGTACTGTTCTTTGCAGATGATACTGTGTTGTTGAGTGAAGACGAAGGAGAGCTGCAAGGCTTGGTGGATGAGTTTGAGAGAGTGTGTAAGAAACGTAATCTAAAGCTGAATGTAAGGAAGAGTAAAGTGATGGTCTTTGAGAGAGGTGAAGTCAGTGAATGTACTGCGAGGTTGGATGGTGAGGAATTGCAAAATGTGAGTACGATTAAGTACTTGGGTAGTGTGATGAGTAAGGGTGGAGGTTTGGAGGGTGAAGTGTTTGAAAGGGTACAGCAGGGAAGAAAGGCTGCTGGTTCCTTGAAAGCAGTGATAAGAAGCAGGGAAGTGAGCATGGAAGTGAAAAAGTTACTACATGACAGTATTGTGATACCAACTCTAACGTATGGAAGTGAAGCTTGGACGTTGCTGGAAGGACACAAGTCAAGAGTGAGAGCAGTGGAAATGAGTAATATAAGAGGAGCCTGTGGAGTCACATGGAGAGACAGGCTGACAAATGAGGATATAAAGGAGCGTTGTGGTGTGGATGTGGATGTGATAGGAAGCGTTAGGAGGAATACACTGAGGTGGCCTGGCCATGTGGAGAGGATGGAGGGTGAAAGACTGACAAAGAGAGTGTATGTGAGTGAGGTGGAGGGGGGAAGAGGGAGGGGGAGGCCGAGGATGAGATGGAGGGAGGGGGTGGAGAGGTCTAGGAGCGAGAGGGGGGTGTGAGTTTGGAGCGGGGCAGTGAAATGGCGGGGAACAGGGCGACGTGGAGGCGATTTGTTTGTGGCCACCTCGAACGGGATTGAGGAGTCTGGTAATGTGTATATATATATATATATATATATATATATATATATATATATATATATATATATATATATATATATATATATATATATTCGTGTATTGAAAAATTTAGAGCATTTTCCTGCACTATGGAAAAGAGTCTCGTTTTAAATATCATACTTGGATTACGTTGGCTGATGAGTCGTGACCATGAAACTGGATACAAAACCCACACTGGCACACGAAAAAACATGTATTTTCAAACAGTTTCGGTCTGTAGATCCACTGAAGAGGGTGAAAGCTGTCGCTGAAACTGTTTAGAAATACATCTTTTTTCTTCTGCTAGTGTGGGTTTTTGTATCATACTTAGGTTAATTTATCGCCCACTCAGAGAGTCACTCAGCATCAGCAACGAAATCTAAAATCAAATTACCGAAATCTCTTGAATGCAAAGCCCTGTAATAGTTGGCAATTGTAATTTACAAACTCAAAATTGGAGAAGAAGCCTTATCCTCTCATTCAGGGATAGATCTATATACGAACTTGCAGAAAGTTCGCTGTCAGTTCATACGCTATCGAACAAGACGAGTTAACATCTTCTACCTTGTCTTAGCCACGTAAGAAAATTTATTGATTAACGTTATCGTAGGAGACTAATTTCATCCAAGCAATCATCTTACAGTATACTTAAATTTAACCTTAAATCAGTGAAGACACTGACAAGGCCAATTATAAGAAAGTGCCCAACTACAAGAAGGCTACTTTTAATTAATTAACCCTTGCCAAGCAGCAGACTTCATATAAGGCACAATGAATGTCTGCATGGGCTATGCTGCAAGCCTCATGTGAGGTACATGTCTCGTTGGTTACGAAACAATGACTCAGAGGAGGGAACGTACTTTACATGGAATTAGTGCGGCAGTTGCAGGTGCTAGTGATTGGCATCCAGTCATCAAAACATTAGATACAGTATTATGCATCGCAAAAATTTACAGAAACTCTCAGCGGAGTAGTCAAGTTAAATATTCCAATGTGCAATGAAAGACCTGCTAATAATTATTAAGATAAATGGTGGAACTCCGATATTAAACAATGCTTAAAAAATAATCATGCATACAAAAATTATAATGCCACAAGAAATCAAAGTGATAAAAACTAATATGATGTTGTTCAATGGAGACTCAAAAAATAATCAAATAAAATAAGAAATACGTTGAGGTACATATAGGCAGTGTCACTAAATGAAATCCCTTAGAGATTTTCAGTTACATCAGAAAGTGAAAAACAATAACTCTAACAATCGAACCGTTAATCACACATAGTAGAGAACATATTGATGATGAAGCTAAGATGGCGAGAATTCATAATCTTTCTTCACGTCAGTACTTATAATAGAAAGTACACATAAGGTTCCTGTAGTTGCCACAGTTCCTATAGAAGAAGATAAAAGATTAATTGATATTACAGTTACTGAAAGTGAGGTTTAACTAGCAATCAGTAAAATGAATGAAAATAAAACAGCAGGCCCTGACAAAATAACTCCATGGGTATCAACGGAACTGCAATATGAAATACCAAAGCATTTTGACTTTTTAAATCTTATCCTTCAGGAACATTAATGTGTCACACGAGTTCAGGCTTGGAATGTAATCACCATTCTTTAAAAGGGAAACATAGCACAACCAGAAATCTACTGCCCAATTAAACACCAGTGGTTTGTAAACTGCTTGAAACAATTATAATTATGACACCAATTGTGAAACATATAAAAACAAAACTCTCATCACAGATTCGCAACATGGTTTTGGGGATAATCGCTCTTGCCTCATGAGTCTCTTGGACTTATTCAATGATATTTTTAACATTGTACAAGACCAAATCAATTGACGTTCTCTACTTATAGTATGAATAATGTTCAACTTGATCGTGTAAACCAGGAAAAATTCAGGAGTTATAATAACGAAATACTTTTTGAAACCAAGCACACAGTGTTTAGAGGCTCTTAAAAAGTCAATTGTTCGGATTCACAAGTAGAACATTCGTATACAAATCCAATAAAGTCGTCATCACTTTGTATACTTCTTAGTACGCCCACACTTGCTGTATTGCATCAAGTTCTGGTCATCATACTATATAAAAGATGTTGAGAAACTTGAGCAAGTACAGCAAAGGGTGACAAAAATAGAAGCCTAGACTGTGAAATAATCCATATGAGAAGCGATTATAAGAGCTGAATCTATTTACCTTCACTAAGTGCAGTCTCCAAGGTAATTTAATTCAAGTATACAAAATCTTCAAAGGATATAATACGGATGTTGAGTAGTACATAGCAGTAGAACATAAAATCGTTGGCAAGTGTTTTTGCTCACATGATGGTAAGCACTTCTACAGCTGATAACATGGAAGGCCTACGTGTTACCATAGAACAAGGCGGGCAACCTCCGGCCCGCGGGCCAGATCCAGCCTGCTAAGGTCTAGCGTCTGGACTGCCAACCTGCTCGGCATGAGCATAGCAATTTGGCCCGTGAAACCCCAGCCAAAACAAATTAAATTCTGACAAATCATGCGGCTGGCAGATGCTATTTGGCCACTCGGCGCTACCCTCACCCCGCGCGATACAATCTTTCTGCCATCTTGCCAGACACCAATGTCCATAGGATTTCCACACTGAGAGGAAATATGTGTCACTCTTAAGGTGGGTACATACTTGTTGCGTATCAATGTATGTATGTATGCAGTACTTTTCAAGTTCATAGATATTTTTAGATCTTAACCCGAGGGCTCAAACACGTTCCACCCTTCAAGTGTGGAAGTCTATATCCTGATATAGATTTAATTTGCATGTTTTCCAATTGAATTCTTTGTATATAGTCACTTTTATGTTCTCATTTGTCACTCAGGCCCATGGGCTGCTCCAGAAAGTCTCATCTGGCCCTCGCTCTGAAAAGGTTGCCAGCCCCTGCAGACCAATAGCATTCTCCATAAGTTAACAAAATGTGTTTCCCTTGCAGGATAAAATAGTGAAAAATATTACTTTCATTCATCCTTTCCTATGAAATTTTTATGACAGCTTTTCTATGTTGTGTGGTGTTTCTTCTCACTATTTCCTACCGAGTTAAGCTAGAAGGTTTAGTGGGTACGGGAAGCCTTCCTGCTTTCCCATCATTGTGTTTGAAAGATAGAATAGTTTCGTTAGTTATATCTCAGCCTGTAACAAACAACCTCGAACACTCTAATTGGTCCTTTTCTGTTTGTGTTCCCTTGTACCCCTTTGTACTTCTTCCAAGCCCCTTCTCCCTCCTTCGTACTCCACCTCACTCCTCTCCTGAATCACTCTCATCCATCCTCTGTCTCTCCACTCCGTTTCCTCCTCTTCCTCCTCCTCACTCGGCTTCCACCTCGGTCTACTTTTCCCTTTCTCCCCTCCCTTCTCCATAACTTCCCATTTTCTACTCTGCTCCAGTTTCCCTTCCCTTCTTCCTCACCCTTCCTCTTGTTATTCCACACCTCCTCTCCAATCCCAATCCCTCTTGTTCCTTTTCTTCCTTATCTTTTTCCTTCTCCTCACCCGGCCCATCCCACCTCTTTCTTACCAGTCTCTTATCCATTTCAGTTCCTTTCCTCCTCCTCCTCCTCATCATCATCATCATCATCCCCATCCCCATTTTCTTACTCCTCATAGTCTTGCTTTCTTCCCCTCTGCCAACCTTTTCCAAATTATCCGCCTCTCCTTTTCACTACAAACCTCTCATCCTCACTTCCCTTCCATTCTCCCACCCTCCGCTTCTCCTTGTACCTACTACCTCTCCTCATCGAGATTATCCCCTCCCCTATTTCTCACTTCCTGCTTTGCCATCCTCATCTTCACCCATGTTGCCTGATAGTAATTCTGTCCCACGAGTTGACCTGACGATCATTAACACATCCGGTATCACTCAAATACCAACTGTGGCTGCCAGCAATTAGGGTGAACAGAGACTGTGACAGATACATCATCTTTATTCCCGTGGACATCTCACATAACATAACTGCACTGTACAACTAAAAAGAAAATTGCTAATGACCTAATGGTTCACTCTAATATACACAAATGCTCAAATTACATGAACAATTAATTGAATAGCCATAAGATGTTATAAACACTCATCAACAGTTTAACTTTGTGGCCCAAGGAAATGTTAACTTACATCTGTGTTCCTCATAAACACTAGCAGCCACTGCCAGACCTCGCTCAGTGCCTCCCAACAGACGTCTGCCTGAGGCTCCAAAGCACACACAGCAAGTAGGCGGCTGCCTAGTATGAAATTCAACTCTTAACTACTCATGGTTAACAATTTCCAACAAATCTAACAAAATATTTAACAATATAAGACCCTGCTCTAGTTACAAATACAATGAACATAAATAGAAAGACAACAAGAAAGCATTTAATATCACTGTATACAAACTGCAATAACATACCGGCCCCTTAAATGTGAATTTACAAAGGTACATTTACCTCATAACAGTACGACTATCTTAACTGCATGAACACATATCTATTTACAGGTTACTCAAAAAACTCTCTACACACCTACAGTTATTTGTAGACTTGTGTGCACAAATTCTGTTTCTGATGGTTGATACTCAAGGAGGAACAGAACTCCCGCAAACAATTTCACCTATTTCTCATCAGCCCCTTCCAGGAGGCATAGTTTACCAATTGATCTTACTAAAAGATTTCCCCTTGACTTTATTTCAACAGACCGAACATGACCATCTTGACCTTTGAAAACCTCTGTGATTCTTTCTAATGGCCACGTACCTCGTGGAGTTCTGTCATCACATACTAACACCACATCCCCTTCTGTGCAATTTCTAGTTCTGTCAACCCATTTACGCCGCGCTTGCAACGTGAGAATATACTCTCTCAACCGTCGATGCCAGAACTGATTAGCAACCTGGTGAGCATGTCTTCACCGTCAACCACACTCATCTGATTTACAAAACTTTCCAGGTAAAGTTTGAGTGGTTGAAAGCAGAATCAGGAAATTGTTGGGTGTGATCACTTCTAGATCCTTAGGATCCCCGGACACAGGAGACAAAGGTCCTTCGTTGACAGCCGACTCTGCCTCACAAAAAACTGTGTCCAGTCGCTCGTCGTCCAACACTTCATTCTTCAGGATACTACCTAGTACCTTTCGTACCGATCTTATCTGGCCTCCCAAACACCCCCCATGTATGAAGCAGTTGGAGGGTTGAATTCCCAGGTGAAATGGCGTTTTAACAGATACTACCTGGTCTTGTGACTCTCATTCCACTCCTGAACCGCTTCCCAGAGTTCTCTCTTCACGAATTTAGTCCCATTATCTGACCTGATTTTCTCAGGAAGACCTCTTCTAGCTGAAAAATGAGAGACAGCGTTAAAAAAAGTGTCAGTATCCAGTGAATACAGTTTCTCAGTATGAATGGCATGAATCGCCAAAAATGTGATCAGACAACATATCCTTTTTCTCGACTCTGGCGCCTTTTCACAAGAAATGGCCTAAAACAATCAACTCCTGCCTTCGTGAAAGCAGGACATCCAGGTGTTAACCTGTCAACTGAAAGATTTGCCATCTGCTATGTAGAGGTGGCACCTCTTACTTTCTTACAAGTTATACATCTTCTGATAATCTTATCGATGAGAAGACATGCCTTAGGAATCCAATACCTTTTCCTAAGCAAAGCCAACACATATCCTCTCCCAAAATGCTTCGCTTCAAATTCGTGAGTTTCTTTAACAATCAGTTCAGTGACATGACTCTCACGAGTTACTATTATTGTATGCTTAGTCGTGTAAGAAATGAGGGCAGCTTCCAGCCTACTTCCTACTCTGATCAAACCATCATTCGCGACAGGATTAAGGCAGTACAATTAATTATGCTTTGAAACTTTATCAGTTTTCTCTAGCTCTATTCTCGTTTAAAGATTCTTTCCTGCACGTATCTCAGTATGGCAGCTTCAGCAAACTTCATCTGGTCTACTTTTAAATCAGATTTGACCTTTAAAACTATGGTTTCCTTGTGCATCTTAGTGGCTATAAACCATTTCCAAAACAGCTGCAGCAAAACCACTGCTCTTCTCAGTCTGAACCTGCTAGAATACCTGTTGATCAAGTAATCAATGCAATTACCACTACCTGAGGTTTCCATTGTATCTGTACACTGTCTCACTGGTCCTTTTACTTCCATATCATTCTGTAACAGGTCAGACTCAGTGTACTCTGACTCATCACGCCTCAAAAATCCGTCTCCTTTGACCACCTCCTGTTAAACACCATCTCTGCTCTGGTCAGGCCTCTAGATACGTCGTCTACAGGGTTAACTTTCGTGTTCACATAATGCCATTGTCTGGGGAGAGAACCATCGTGAATAACAGCAGTACGGTTGGCAACAAATGTGTGGAATCTTTTACTTTCACTTTTAATGTACTGTAGCACAATCATGATGTCAGTTCAGTATGTTGGCTCCTGTAACTCTATCGTCAGCTTTCTCCAACAGACTTTTTACCATCACTGCCAGGACTGCTGAACACAAGTCTAGTCTCGGTATCGTCATGGATTTTGCCATAAGAAATGAACGACGATTCTCATCTTCAGCGTTAATCATCTTCAAATATAAAACAGCTCCAAAAGCATCTTGGGATGAGTCACAAAAGTGATGCATCTGATAAGAAGTTACTTCACCAAAACCATTAGGCATAAGGCACCTGTCATGCTTTATTTCCTTAAGTTTATCCAGATCTGCTTACCACACCTTCCATTTCTGCTTGTTTATGTCCTCCAATTGATCATTCCAACCTTTACCCAGTCTACATTCCTCATGAAAAATCTTCCTAGCCTGAAGCACAAAGGGAGCAACAAAACCTAAAGGATCATACACTAAACATATTACACTTGGTACTCCTCGTTTTGTACATTCCTTATCCTTTGATGTTACACTTATACTCACGTAGTCACCTTCCATGCTCCACTGTAGACCTAAAACTCACTCTGTAGGAAGGACATTACTTTCCAGATCAAGATCAGTCACCTCTTTGTTTCTTTCGGATAATGGAATAGAGTCGAGCAACTTTTTCTTGGTACTTTACCACTTAACTATATGAAATCCTCCCTCGGATGGAAGATCTGTCAAAATTTTCACAAGCTCAATAGCAGTACTTTCAACTCTTACAGATTAAGCCAGTCATCAGCGTAAGAATTTTTGCATGACAGTTTTACTTACTTCAGGTGAATATTTGCCAGCACTGTTCTGAGCAATGAGATGAAGTGCAAAATTATAACAACTTGGACTCCGGATCCCTCCAAATGAGTGAATAGTTATCCTATTCATTACCAGCTTTTTACACAGGTCACATCCTGGCCACCAGAGAAACCTCAGAGCATCACAATGCTGAGGTGACACCTTCACTTGGTGAAACATTCCTTTTATATCACCAGTAACCGCTATACTGTTTTTTCTAAACCTCAGCAGCACTCCAAGAAGTGTGTTAATTACATCGGGTCCCTGTAATACCTCTTTATTTATAGAAGTGTCCTCATACCTAGCTGCACAGTCAAACAATTCTATTTTTTTTTTTTTTAAAGAGACACTGAACGGAGGAAGGAAAAACAAAGGAAATAAAAAAAGTCTATGTGCCTAGAGGCACCCTCCATTCATAAAATATTTATAACAACCGGATTTAAATAAAAGTGGATTAAATGTTTGTGTGAAGCAACTCCCAGGAAGTGAATTCCAGAGAGTAGTAGTTCTTGGGAAAAATGAATTCTGATAAGCAGAGGTTCTGCATTGCGGGAGAGAGAGTTCATCGGCGCTCCCAGCTGCCCGAGTATTTTGGGAGAAAATGTGAAGGGGAGGCACAAATGAAGCAAGTACGTCAGAGCACTTACGGTAAAAATAATGGTAAAATTATGCAAGGGAAGCAACATCTCTACGTACTGATGATGGAGGAGGTCCTACTCAATGGCAGGATTATTGATTATTCTAATGGTTTATTTTGAATTTGTCCAACTGCCTCAATGCAACCGCTCCACATCCACTCCACAATGGTGACCAGTATTCGATCTGAGAGAGCACATGACTTTTATATATTGTGGCCAAATGCTCATCAGTGAAGAATTAACGAACTCGGTACAGAAGTCCCAATTTTATAGAAGCATTTTTAGCAAGGGATTTAACATGAGCTGTCCAGCTTAGGTTGGGGCTTAGTATGACACCTAGCATATCAATTGTAGTGGATGTGGGAATATTGACATCATTTAAAGTTATTTGGGAGTCTGAGGGATTCTTTCTGTTGGAGAAATTAATGTATTTAGTTTTCTGAGCATTAAATGAGAACAGATTTGTTTTTCCCCATTGATTAATTGTAGAAAGGTCCTGATTCAGTGAAACTGCTGTGTTTATTTAGGATTTTATAATATCAGATTGTGTAATGGTGGTACTAAATGTGAAAGAACTATGAAGTGTCGAGTCGTCAGCATAAGAGTTTATTGGGTTGTGAGTGACAGATAGGAGGTCACATATATGAATGAGAAAGAGGGTTGGGGCCAAAACTGATCCCTGAGGTACGCCAGCATTTATGGAATGAAACTGGGAATAAATTCCACGTGCCATGACCCGTATTTTTCTGTTATGTAGGTAAGAACAAATCAGAGGAACCAGTGATGCAATGCCATAGTGTGACATCTTAGACACTATGGCCCAGTGCCATACTCTGTCAAATGCTTTTGAAATATCAAGTGCATTGTGTGTGTTTCACCATGTTGGTCTATTGTTTTGTTAATCTGATGGATAGGAAGGCAAAGAATGTCTACAGTTGAACATTCTTGTCTAAATCCATACTGCCAATCATTGATTAATTTATTGATTTCTAGGTACTTGACTATGTGTTTGTTTAATAATGTCTCAAATACTTTACCGAGAACGGAAGTTATAGCAATTGGTTTATTGTTTGATGAATTAGAAGGGGCCCCCTTTTTAGGAACAGAATGGATATTTGCTTCTTAGGATGTACGACACTGTGATGAATATACCGTATCCTGCCTCTATGAGCATCCACCTCATCGTCTGGCACACGTTCAGCATACTTTTGCTCCAAAAACTTGTCTATCTCCTTCGTATAAGGTTGATGCAATTGGCTGTCTCTGGATAGCTTTCTACCAAGAGACTCTAACCTTTTAGGGGGAACAGAAAAAATTATCAGGTAATTCTGGAGAATTGTACTTAAAAGAGATGTCTAACTGATAGCGCCCACCAACGAGACAAGCAGAGTTCAACCAGACGTCCACCACCTTCCTATCTAGAACTGAGAGTTGTGTGTCTGAGCTTGCTAGATAAAGACATCAAGCTTCCAGAATTTCTCTACCTGTTCCTCTAGACTAGGTTCTGTTCTAGGTGACGTATTAACAAAATTACACTCTGCACTACTCTTACTATTCTTCCTGAGAGGTCTATTTAGAGTCCATCCCAGTCCTGTGCTACGGCATGTGGCTCACCATGAAGACTCTTCCTCACTTCAAGAGGAGTTAACACATGCGGAAGGTCCTGGCCAATGATTAGGGAAGCTCCACCAGCCACCTGAGGAAAATGAAGGTCCTTTAGATGACTCCAGTTAGAAATATAAGAAGTAGCTGAAATACTGTCTGTCATCTCAGGGAGGTTCGACACTGCATATGCCTTAGGGATCTGTACAGCCTTTTGTTTACTCTGACCAGAAATATCTGAAACATCCTAAGACATTTTCAACACTTCATTGGTTTTGCTATCACTCAAAATAGTCATCAACAATGAAATCTGATTACCCTTCACACCAAGCTGTTTGTAGGAGTAGACTGTAGCACCAGTCGAGCAGGGCAGTACTCCCGAGGTGGATGGAAAGCTGATGACAGGGAGTGCTGGAGCTCCCGTTTAACCCGTCATGTCCCGAGGTTTTCCGCATCTCCGACATCCCCCAATCCCGAGGTATTTTCGAAAAATATTTTTTTGCTAAAACCTCCGCTTTTGGTGAGAAACATCGAAAATTCATAGACAAATCGCTCACCTGAGGTTTAAAATACTCGATCCAGGTAGGAGTTCCTCCTTACCTGACTGGGTTTTCTAACACGCTGGCACCAATGAAAACGAGTTCTATGGGAGGGTAACTATTTCACACAACTCATAAACGGTATTTATTTATTTACTTGGTACGAATTTATATGTAGTATGAGAGTATATTGGTTTTCAAGCAGTAATATAGGCATTATAAGCATTGTTTCACTCACTAACTAATCACCATACCTGACCTTTTTTTGCCACATTACCTGATCATTATTTCTGACTGTTTCTTCTTCTAATGCTATGTAAACTTTGTCCTCCACATTTTCATCGATTGGGGAATCACTCTGGCCCTGAATATCTTTACTGGCCAGGTCACTGGTAACAGGTGAATTGCTGAGACAATGGCGTGAGGGTGGGAGGGGGGAGGTTATGTGGTGTAAAGCATTGTCCCTGCTTGGCATCTTGTAGAGGAATAGAGGAAGGTGTCCCGTGTATACGTACGAAAAATCACATGCGAAAATTGAAAATTGTGCAAATTAGGGACCTTGCAATTGCACGACGTACCAGTACGTCGCAGGGACTGGCAAATGCAAAATGTTGCAACGTACCCATACATCGACGGGACGGGCGGGCTAATCAGCCCTCAGGACTAGGTCCTGACCATCCCCCTTTGATGAACTTTTTCAGTGTCTCAGTTACACAGAGAGTAGGCCAGCATGCTCTCCAACACAAATTTCTCTAACTATCTACACCAAACTACATGCACAATGCACACTAAGCTTCCTTTTCCAAAATTTGAAAAATCATGGCATCTCAACACCCAGCCTCAGAGTCCCCAGGGGAGAACCATAAATGCCCCCACATTCTGCCCCCTCTCCTGGTGACAACTCGAGATGTCTGGAACCACTGTCTGACTTTCTTCTTCATTTCTGCAACATTCGCAGCCTTTCCTCTAACTTTCGCTCTGTTGAGCACCACCTCTCCTCTAAACCTCACCTTCTTTTTCTGAGACTCAGCTGTCTGAGGCAACTGACAGCAAACCCTTTTCTGTATCCTCCTACTTTCTCTATACTCATTTCAAAGCCAAAGGTGGCTGTTGTGTATATATACGCAACGACTTATCTTGCTCTCGTGTTCCTGAACTCGATTCTTCTGAATTCTCAACACTCTGGCTTCGGCTTTCCTGTCATTCTCTGACTAAATATATCTGTGCTGTTTACTTATCTCCTAATTCAACTGGCTATCAAAAATTCTTTGACTATCTTACTTCTACGATGGAACACATTCTATCCATTTCTCCTTTCTCTGAAATCTCCATTCTAGGAGATTTCAATGTTCACCACCACCTTTGGCTCTCCTCTCCTTTCACTGATCCACCTGGTGAATAAGCCTACATCTTTTCTATCCTTAATGACCTACAGCAGCTTGTACAGCACCCTACCCCTATCCCAGACTGCCTTGGAGAGAGCTCCTACATACTTGACCTCTTCCTTACAACTAATCCTTCTGTTTACACTGTTAATCTTTTCTCTCCGTTGGGCTCCTCCGATCACAACCTTATCACCTTAACCTGTCCTATCACTCTGGTACGGCCTGTGGACCCTTCAGGGAAACGTCGTCTGTGGCATTTTGGAGCTGTGGATTGGGGAGGCCCACAGGCAGTACTTCTATGATTTTCCCTGTAATGATTATTGCTTCCAAAGCCGGGAGCCATC
Organism: Coenobita brevimanus; assembly: GCF_032717465.1. Lineage (NCBI taxonomy): Eukaryota > Metazoa > Arthropoda > Malacostraca > Decapoda > Coenobitidae > Coenobita > Coenobita brevimanus. The sequence continues at coordinate 11,947,918 of NC_137066.1, forward strand.
TGAGTGTGCCTTGCGCATTACGGAGGATAGTCTCTCGGGCATGGAAGCGTACATTCCTTTCTCATATCCTTTGACTAATGCAAGAAAGTCTTTGTTTAATCACGCTTGTTCTAATGCTGTTTGCAACAAGAAGAGGGCCTACAAAAGGTACCAGAGCCAACCCACCCCTGAATCACATCATCTTTACGTTTCTGCCTGGAATCGTGCTAAGTCTGTTCTTCGCTCTGCTAAAAATAATTTCATCCGTACTAAATGCTCTCAACTCTCCAACTCGAATTCTTCCCGCTCCTTCTGGCACCTTACCAAAAACCTTTCTAACAACTTTACCTCATCATCCTTCCCTCCTCTTTTCTACTCTGATGGTTCTGTAGCTATTTCTTCTACTGATAAAGCAGATCTCTTCGCACAGACTTTCTCCTCCAATTCCACCTTAGACAATTCCGGTGCTGTTCCTCCATCACTTCCTCCCTCTGACTTCCTCATGACTGACATTAAAATTTCTTCAGCTGATGTATTTTCTGCCATCACTGGCCTAAGTAACAACAAGGCATATGGGCCTGATGGAGTCCCTCCTGTTGTTCTCAAGAACTGTGCTTCTGTGCTTACACCCTGCCTAGGCAAACTCTTTCACCTTTGTCTGTCAACTTGTACCTTTCCTTCTTGCTGGAAGTATGCTCTCATTCAGCCAGTCCCAAAGAAGGGTGACCAGTCCCAACCCTCCAACTGTCATCCAATTGCTTTAATGTCCTGTATTTCAAAAGTTTTCGAGTCAATTCTCAATAGAAAAATTTTAAGGCATCTTTCCTATCAAAACCTTCTTTCTTATCATCAGTATGGGTTCCGTCAGGGACGATCCACTGGCGATCTTCTCACCTACCTGTCAGACTCCTGGTCATCCTTCTTTCGGGACTTTGGCGAAAGCTTTGCTATTACACTTGACATCTCAAAGGCTTTTGATCGAGTCTGGCATAAATCTTTAACCCGCCCCATCCCGACGTTTTCTGGGCAGTGGTAAGCCCCAGTCCCGACATTTTTGGACCTTTTTTTTTTTTTTTTGGCTCAAACATCCGCTTTTGGTGAGAAACATCGAAAATTCATAGAGAAATCGCTCACCTGAGGTTTAAAATACTCGATCCAGGTAGGAGTACCTCCTTACCTTACAGGGTTTTCTATCAGGCTGGCTGCAAAGAAAACGAGTTCCATGGGAGGATAACTATTCTACACCACTCATAAACGGTATTTTATTTATTTATTTGGTACGAATTTATATGTAGTACGAGAGTATATTGGTTTTCAAATGTAATATAGGCATTATAATCATTGTTTCACTCACTAACTCATCACCATTCCTGACCTTTTTTTGCCACATTACCTGATCATCATTTGTGACTGTTTCTTCCTCTAATGTTTGTCCTCCACATTGTCATTGATTGGGGAATCACTCTGGCCCTGAATTTCGTACCGTGGCATGACATGGCGTTACTGACCAGGTCACTGATAACAGGTGAATTGCTGAGAAAAGGTCACGCAGGGGGGGGGGAGGTCATGCTGGGTAAGGCATTGTCCTTGCCTGGCATCTTGTAGAGGAAGGTGTCCCGTGTATACGTGCCAAAAATCACTTGCGAAAATTTAAAATTGTGCAAATTAGGGACCTTGCAATGTCCTTGCAATGTTGCCACGTTAATTTACGTCTCTTGGATATGAGTGCACATCATGTGAGGACGTGAATTCACGTCTCCGGGAAGGGGCGGATTAATTTCCAAACTGCCCTCCTATGGTTTCTATCCTTCTTTCTGTGCCTCCATCTCTAGCTTCCTTTCTGGTTGTTCTATAGCCGCTGTTGTAGACGGCCATCGTTCTTCTCCTAGATCTATCAACAGTGGTGTTCCTCAGGGCTCTGTCCTATCGCCAACTCTCTTCCTTTTATTCATCAATGACCTTCTAAGCTGTACAGCTAACCCTATCCACTCATACACTGATGACTCCACCCTTCACCTTTCCATTCGGTTCCCGCAACGCCCATCTCAGCAGTTACTTCAACAAATAAGGGATGAGGCTATGGCACACCTAATGTCTGACTTAGCTCGTCTCTCTGACTGGGGTAAAATAATCTTGTTGTTTTTAAAGCATCAAAGACTCAGTTCTTACACCTATCGACCCAACAAAATCTTCCACAGGTATACCCACTAATGTTTAATAAAACTCAGCTTAATCCTGCATCATCCTTGAGGATGCTTGGGGTTTCATTTACTCGGGACTTATCTTGGAAAGATCATATTACATCTCTTGTAAAATCTGCTTCCAAGAGATTGGGTGTGCTAAGCCATCTCCGTTCTTTCTTTATGCCTGCACAATTGTTGACTCTATACAGGAGTTTTATCTGCCCCTGTGTGGAGTACAACTCTCATGTGTGGGGAGGCTCCCCACATACAGCTCTTCTCAATAGGGTGGAGTCAAAGGCTTTTCGTCTCATTAACACTCTACCATACACCTTACCTACAACACTCAACATACTTATACCCCTAAAGCTAGTACACTCATACTTATCATCCTTACCTTTATACAATGGGACCACACAAGCACTTGCCCAGTCAACGGGCACCATACCTTGCACAAAGCACGTATTCAAGAATCTTATTAACCAGTCAACAATAGTCGCTCCACCACCTTTCAGACATTCCAGAGCACACCCATCCATACCTGCAGCCTTCCCTGTTTTCATCTCCTTTACTGCCTTCTCCACTTCCACTTTCGTGATCAAAGAATCATTCAACTCTCCCAACACATTTATTTATTGCACCCTTCCATCCACCACAATCTCAGCCTCCCTTGCTTCCTCTAAATTTAACAATCTTTCAAAATACTCTGCCCATCTCTTCATTACTGCATCCATCTCAGTTAACATCCTTCCATCTTCTGCTTTTACTTGCGGTTCCTTCCCAGACTCTCCCTTTCACACCCTTTTCACCTCCTACCAAAACATTTTCTTATTTTGTTGAAAATTCTCAGTCAACCACCTACCCCACCTCTCATCTGCTGCTACTTTAGCATCATGCACAGCCCTTCTCGTCCTATTCCTCTTTTCCTTATACTTCTCATATGACACCTCGTCCTTCCTCTCCAGCCACACTTCATATGCACGTCTCTTCTCAGCCACAGCCATACTTAATTCCTCGCACCACCATTCACTTCCTTTTCTTACACCACCACCCACTCGTCTCACACCACACACCTCTTCCACATGTCCCACCACAGCACTCTTAAACAACTGCCATTCCTCCTCCACACTGCCATTTTCCTGATCTTTCACTGCATTCCACTCATCTTTCAGTTTCTCCTGATACTCTATCATTTTCTCTCTTTTATCCAACTCACTCACTTTCAAAACCTCCCTGCCACACCGAACTCTCCTAGCTCTTATCCATCTCTTACCTACTCTTAACTTTCCCTCCACCAGGTGGAGGTCAGACATACCTCCGCCCTCCCTCTCAGAACTCTCTCATCCAACAATCTTCCTATTACATTCCTGGACACAACCACATAGTCCATCAATGCTCTATCAACAACCCTTTCACCCTCCCGTCTCACCCATGTATACTTATAAATATCTTTCTTCTCAAACAAGAGATTTCCAATCACCATCTCTCGCTCAGCGCACATCACTATCATTCGTTCCCCATTTTCATTTCTTCCAGGCACACCACGCATACCAACTACACCTTCAATTGCCATATTTCCCACTCTAGCATTCAGATCTCCTATCATTACCACATTCACATTTGCTCAAAAACTCTGCAGACACTCATCAACATCATTCCAGAAAGACTCCCTCTCCTCCTCATCCCTTTCACTACCAGGCCCATATGCCCTCACAAACACCCACAACTCACGTTAAAATTTCGCTTTCACCCACATCAGTCTCGATGACACCTCTTTCCATTCAGTCACACATTGCTGTACTTCCGGGCTCACTAACAAGGCCACACCTTCTCTTGCCCTTCCTCTATCAACACCTGACAATCTTTCATTCACACTTCCAAACTTACACTCGTCTTTTCTTTCCATCTTTGTTTCACTCAAAGCTAACACATCCAACTATCTTCTCACAAACATTCTTCCAATCTCCTCCCTTTTAGCCTCAATCATACCACATCCACGCACATTCATAGACCCAATCTTCATGGTATGGGGATAATTCAATCTCCCATTCCTTTCTCTGGCCTGTCTCTTTTTAGGAACTAAAAAACATAGGAGGGGGTCCCTAGTCCCATCACCCCGTCCCTTTTAGTCGACTTTTAAGACACGCACGGAATCCGGTGGCAGTATTCTTCCTAACACAATCTGGCCGCAGAGTAGTAGTACCACCCCATAGTGCGGCCAGATTGTGTCCCCCCTTTATATATATATATATATATATATATATATATATATATATATATATATATATATATATATATATATATATATATATATATATAACGTTAGCAAGGGGAAAGTAAACACAACGAAAAATACCTAATATAGTACAAGCTAATAATATTTACAATATTTACAATGAGATGAAGCAACACAAAAGAAAGCGGAATAACATAAAACCTGATAATACCCAGAATAAACACACTAAAGTCTGGGAACACACTTACCAAACGAAAGATATAAAATAATACAAAAAATATAACTAAACTGCATTCAAGTGCCACAAATAATAATAATACAATAATGATAATAATAATAATAATAAATAATAATAATAATAATTATAATAATAATTATGATAATAATAATAATAATAATAATAATAATAATAATAATAATAATCCTGGCGATTGCATGCTGATACAAAGTGAAAAAGATGTTCAGAAAAAATATAATACACAAAATACTGCTTCTCCTCCCTCTCCGATCTCCAATCGAACATGCCCTTTCCCGACGCCAACCCACAAAAAAATGTCTCCATTCAATATCATTCGCCTTATATAACCTTCGGCTGCGTGCATGTGTCAACACGCAGCTGGAGGCAGAAGGGAAGTATACAGAAAAGCATTAACCCTTAGCCGCCAGGGGGTTCCCGGCCGCTGCACACGCCTCCCTACAGGCGATTTCCAAGATTTTGGGAAAAATACCCTTATTTCAAACCCTTATACCTGACAAACTATAATAGTTAGAGATTCAAATAAAAGTTCATAAGACTCACCAACTCTTCCTCTTTCCAATGAAGGTATCCCGAGGTCTCTAGGTGGTCCCATCGATGAGTAAGGATGAGTTGAAGACGAGTGGTTTTTCATGTTTTGGCGTGCTGCTCTGAGCACGAGCCACTGGCTACGGCCTTGGCCCAGCCGGCTAGTGTTGGCAGCACTGCCTGGAGTGGTGATTGTAACACTGCCCGTGCGTCCTTGGAAGGAATGCGGAAGATTCCTCTCGTTTTTCCTACTCCTTACTCACCGCCGTGAAAATGAGTCATCACCCGGTTTATGTGGCTCACCCAAGGATTTACCGCCCACTCCATAATGCCTCTATGCCCCGTAAGTGTGTAGGAAAGGAAATATCTCGTTGTTTTTCTGTACTCACTTCTTCCGTAAGGAATATTTCTCCTTTACCTCGCTTTTCTGTTCTCACTTTTTCCTTAAATAATCATATTTCTCCTTTACTATGACACTTAGAAGTGCACTGTACATCACCATTACACATAATTACACTTTGACAAGTAAATGTTGTTGCTCTTTCACGCATTATCATAGAGTATGAGGTAATTATTTGTACTGTAAATCATACTGCTTTGTACTAATCAGGGTTAGAGTGAAAATCATATAAATGTTTCACACAACTAACATTATTTGTACATCACATCACAGATACACTGATGCTCATGTTTGGCACAATCTCCCTGAGTATTGAGTGAAATAATTTATTTATAGTCAAGCAGGTATTGTTCTTTGTGTCCCGTTCACATGTGGTTTTCTTTCAGGTAACACGTAGGCAAACGCAAAGTATTTTGAATAATTTTCAAACCAATATCCAATACACAGTATCAATTTCTGTATTGCACTTACTATAAATAACTTATTTGCACTTGTTGAACTTATTATAAATGACTTACATCTTAGCACTTACTATACTTCACTCATACTATCACACTTTTCACTCATTTATGAAAATACACAAACTTGTGCATTGCTGTACATTATTTACACTTCCCCACACACCTGCTCAGTACTCATGCTCGGAGTAATACTCTGAGAAGCATTTGTGGCATAGGGGGACCTTGCATTCTGCACATTGATACGAGGTCTCTTCGTGCTGGGGGACGGCGTTTGGTTGTGCGGCAGACTTGGCACCGCCTGTATGCCAGACGACCTGCTGCTGTCCTCCCAATCTCCACAATCTTGTGTCGACGGAAATACTCAGCACAGCTTAGCCTGTCCACTGGAGCCGCTGTCCTCCGCCTAGCACCTGTCACCTGAGCAGTTAAATATTGCTCAAGGAGTTCGCATGCAAGCTCTCTCTCAAAATCTCGTAAAGAGAGAGGTTTCCTGACAAGCTTCTTGAACAGTATGAAACTGTTCAGGATGGCGATATCAAGAAGGTGTAAGAACGCCTTCTTGTACCACCTGCAGGACTTACGTAGGCAATCGACCTCACCAATTTGCATGTCCAATTTATCAACCAGCCGCATGTTGATATTGTAATCGTTGACTGCATCTGGCTTTACCATGGGTTCCCTGGTCCTGTAGTCTGTTTTACCAGTATCCTCCAGCACACCCTTATGAACTGTAGACAACATGTTAACCCGTCTCTTGTCATCTCTTGTGCCTGTTGAAATACCTTTCCATCAGCACTTTCATTACTGATGCAGATAATCCATAAGGATCATTGCTAGGTATAATAACATCTGCTGACGAGTAAACTATTACATCCAGCACATATCCAGTTTTACAGTGACAAAGGACAAAGAATTTGAGACCAAATCTGTGAAGCTTTGATGGCACATACTGAATAAATGCAAGCCTGCCCCTGAATAACATAAGCGGCTTGTCAATAACCACTTTTGGAATGGACGGAAAACCCTGTCGTTCGGTGCAGGCCCGTAATTTCGACTGAAATGTAGGAACCTCAGGATTGCCAAGTACCTATCACGGGCCATGTACTTCCCGAAGACAGGTGTGCAAACGAGTTCATCCACCGGTCAATAGTCGTGGAGCACATGTTTTGTTATGTGCACCATCAGCATGGTCAGGGCGAGCCACACAAACATCACCACCTCAACAGGTATCCATTCACGCATGTGCATGTTCTCACTAGCAGGTACGTCCAGCCAATGCACACACATGGCCTGGTGGAAATTTATCTCATCTACCAGGTACCGCATAATTGCAGTCATGAAAATTGCCTTGAATTGACTACTAATAGTCCAAGGCCTGGGAGGAAGTGCATCCTCCTGCACACCTGAACCCTCCTCATCAAATGCCGGTACAGACAGTTCAAAGCCGGCACCACCTTTCCACACAAATGTATCTACTCTACCCATATGTGGTAAAGCAGGCCGTCTGGCAGTTGCACTGCATTTTCCAATCACTCGTGCACGACCACGTGCACGGCCACGGGCATGGGGGAGGGGGGGAGAGGGAGAGGGAGAGGGAGAGGAAGGGGGGGAGGTAGGGGAGTAAGTGGGTGATGACTCACCTGATGCGGAACTTTCCTTAGAAGACGCTCATCGCTGCATATCACCACGTGGCTCCCGTCTAGGCAATACTACTCCTGAAGGGCTTGGTGTAGGCGATTCTGCCCTTGAAGTGGTAGGCTGAGGTGTGGGGTAGTGGTGGAGGAAGATAGGTCGGCGAGCAGACGGGGAGAGTGTGGGGGAAATGGCTCTGCGGCGTTTTTTCTGCAGATGTCTGCCAGGTCCACGGCCACTTTCTCGATCTCCTGGGTCATCAAGCGCCTCCTCATCACCAAAATCATCGCTCTTGTAGGCAGTTTCTTCCTCCTGTAGAAGTCAGAGAGCCCCCTATGGCGTCACAGAGCGAGTAGGGGATGGAGGGTGAGAGAGCTCGCTCTCCATCTGGTAGCTCTCTTTACCCTCGGACGACATACTTTCACTAAATGTCCTAGATGACACAGTTTCGTCTAGTGCACTTCCTATGGCACTATCACTAAGCCCTTTCCCTTGTACAAAGGGCATGACTTTAGCGGGGGTCAATGAGGTGATTGGCCCTTCACGCAGTGGAATGGAATCGGACAACGTCAAGGAAGATGACATGGTTCCTCTCATTACCACCGCCGAGTACAGACTGAACCGCTCAACCGCGGGGTACCTGTGGGTCCTACCTATCCCCTAGGTATCACAGAAAATGGTCCCACGCTCAAACACTGGCGGGAAGGTGAGTGCAGTATAGCAAGTCAACCGGTGGCCCTGTGCGCCCTGAATCCTGTCGTGCATACACATCAACCGGTGGATAAGGGTTAAGCAAACTCAATTCTCTCCCCCATACTGTGAATGGTATAAATATCACTGGTGAATACAATTCTTCATGTCTCCAGTTCAAACTCCACAGCAAATCACTAATATTAAAAGCAATTCTAGTGACACCCATGTCGAGAGAGCAAACAAAATTAATTAAGACTTTATAAATGTGTAAGCAACGAATCAGGCAAAAACAAGTACACACACACACACACACACACACACACACACACACACACTGGTAACACACACACATTATACATAATAAACAGAAAAATATTATATATTCTTACACACGTAACATGCCTACACCTTTTTTTTTTTTTTTTATGTGTCCGACTCTGGGCAAAGGCTCAGGGCCTATTTCTTGGGGGCAGTTGCCTATCCCAAGGCCCAGTAGTCCTCCTACACCACCACATGTCACTAAGAAAGAATTTTCCTTTAGGAAAATTCTTTTTTAAGAACGTGACAATCAGCAATGACATTGTCAGCACCCTTAATATGTCTAACATCCAAATGAAACTGCGTCAATTGCTGATTCTTCATCTTCAAATTATTCAGAAATTTGAGTGGATGATGATCAGGATACTGTATGCAATGACAGTAGGTCCAAATGCAGGGACATATACAGAAAAGTGCTGCAGGGCGAGGATCATAGCTAATATTTCCTTTTTGATAACAGAATAATTATGTTGAGGAACAGAAAACTTCTTACTGAAATAACAAACACGATGCTCTACACCACGATCGTCGTCCTGCATTAACACAGCTCCTGCACCCACATTACTAGCCTCTACAGCAAGTTTAACCTGCCCCATCCCGACGTTTTCTGGGCAGTGGTACGCCCCAGTCCCGACATTTTTGGACCTTTTTTTTTTTTGGCTCAAACATCCGCTTTTGGTGAGAAACATCAAAAATTCATAGAGAAATGGCTCACCTGAGGTTTAAAATACTCGATCTAGGTACAAGTACCTCCTTACCTGACTTCTAACAGGCTGGCACCAAAGAAAACGAGTTCTATGGGAGGGTAACCATTTTATCCACTCATAAACAGTATTTATTTATTTACTTGGTACTAATTTATATGTAGAACAAGAGTATATTGGTTTTCAAACAGTAATATAGGCATTATAAGCATTGTTTCACTCACTAACTCATCACCATTCATGACCTTTTTTTCCCACATTACCTGATCATCATTTCTGACTGTTTCTTCCTCTAATGCTATGTAAACTTTGTCCTCCACATTGTCATTGATTGGGGAATCACTCTGGCCCTGAATGTCTTTATTGGCCAGGTCACTGGTAACAGGTGAATTGCTGAGACAATGGCGTGCAGGGGGGGGGAGAGGTTATGCGGTATAAGGCACTGTCCCTGCTTGGCATCTTGTAGAGGAATAGAGGAAGGTGTCCCGTGTATACGTGCCAAAAATCACTTGCAAAATCACTTGCGAAAATTGAAAATTGTGCAAATTAGGGACCTTGCAATGTTGCCGCGTTAATTCACGTCTCTGGGATATGAGTGCACATCGTGTGAGGACGTGAATTCACGTCTCAGGGACGTGGTGGGTTAAATGTCTTATTAAAGTTTGGTGCAGCCATAACTGGATAATTACATAAGACCTCCTTGGCTGCATCAAAACTATTCTGACACACATCACACCAGACATATTTTCTGTTTTTCTTAAGCATTTCAGTGAAATGGGCCACAATTGTTAGAAACTTCTTCAAAAAACGATGGTAGTAACCAATACTGCCAAGGAATCTCTGAAGCCCATGCCTGTTATGTGGTGCCTTAAAACTCTTTATTGCTTCCACCTTAGAGTCAGGGGGGCACACACAACCATGACCAACCACATATCCAAGATACTGAACTTGTGCACAAACACTCTCACAATTCTTTAAATTTACTACAAGGCGAGCCTTGGAAAGCCTGGAGAGCAAAATACCTACAGTAGTTCTCCTAAGTGGCTTTCCCAATCATTGGTATAGACTACTACATCATCCAAGTATACCACACAATGTTTCATACCACTGACAACCATGTCCATTAATTGCTGGAATGTTGACGGGGCATTGTTCATATCATACGTCATCACATTACACTGATATGTTTGTCCTTCTACCACAAAACACGAGACTTCCTTAGCCCGTTCAGTCAAAGGCCCTTGCCAGAAGCCTTTCTTGAGATCTAACTTGGTGATATAACTAGACGAGGTAATGCGATCGATGCAGTCCTCAAGCCCTGGCAATAGGTACGTATCAGTCTTGGTTAGCACGTTCACCCGTCTGTAGTCTGTGCAAAATCTTGTGGAGCCGTCTGGTTTAGGCTGCAAAGTCATGGGGGAACTCCAGGGACTGACACAGGGGAATATAAGCCCTTTGTCCAACATATAATTGAGCTCCTGACACAGCTTGCCAACAAACTGAGGACTGATTCAATAAGGGGGCAACTTCACAGGAACGGCATTACCCACATCCACGTCATGCTGAATCCAATCAATCTTCCCAGGGGTACTGCTGAATACTTCCTTGTAAGTTGACAAGAGGGCAACCAACTGAAATTCTTGGTCCCAAGGTAGATGTGCTAACTTGGAGTTGACAGTGGACTCCGTCTCATCATTCTTCACCCAGCTACAATCTGGAAACTGGCAGTCCACCTCAAACAAGTCACTATCTGCACCCTCCTCAGCAGCAGCAACAGTAATGGAGACAAGGTGTACAGGGAACTGGCGAATCTGGTGCACAATGGTACGGCTTCAGCATGTTCACATGGCACACTTGGTGCTTCTTCCTTCTGTCAGGGGTGTCCACCAAGTAGTCAGTGTCTCTAATATGCCACACTACAGGGTAAGGACCACTAAACATAGCGGCCAGTGGCTGACCTTGCAGTGACAGCAACACCAAAACCTCGTCGTCGACCTTAAACTCCTTCAGCCTGGCCTTTCGATTGTACCACATCTTCATGTTATCTTGAGCTTGCTTGAGATTTTCCCTGGCCAGCTCCAGAGTCTCACTCATATGGGTCTTGAAGTCCTGCACATAATGGAGTAAGCTCTTGCTCTTGGCGAGGTTACTGCTTCAAGTCTCCTTAACCAAGCTCAGGGGACCCCAAACTTGATAGGCAAACACGAGCTCGTTAGGAGAGAAACACAAACTCTCCTGGGGAACTTCCCTTTGTAGCGATCAGGAGGAATGGCATACCACGGTCCGTCCTCAGAGTGCTTCAGACAGTACATGTGAAGCATATTCTTGAAAGTCTGGTGGTAACGCTCCATGGCACCCTGCATCTCCGAATGGTAGGCACTGCTCTTGATGTGTGTGATGCCAAGTTGAATCTGTAGAGAATTGGCCTGCAGTCCTAATGGATCTGGGTTTGAATCCCCTCTGGGGCAGGGAACAGATTAAGGATTTGAATTTCTTTAAAGAAGACTTAACTGATCTACCAGACAACCCGCCGACATGTCGTAAGAGTACCCCCGCTAATACCAATACACCAGTCCTGTACGAGACAGCCCTAGCATGTATTCAATATGGATGGTGGGTGCTAGTGCCGAGGTGTTGACATGTGGAGGAGTATGACTGGGCCTTGGTAAAGGGCTATAAAACCTATGCCAAGAGTTGGTCACATAAAAAAAAAAGAAAGTTGAGCTAATGACTGCTGGAAGATGTTGGAAAGGAAATTAGACTCTATCTGACTGAACCTCATGAGGCAAACCAAACTTTGTAAAGAAATCTAGCAAAACTTTAACTACTGTCTTAGCCTTCACTGAATGTAAAGGTATTGCCTCAGGGTACCTTGTGGAGGGGTCAATGATAGTGAGCAAATATGAGTTACCACTAGAAGCTGGAGGCAAGGGTCCCACCACATCAATAATTAACCTGGAAAAAGGGGGGTCAATGGCAGGAATGGGAACAAGAGGGGCCTTAGGGACGGACTGATTCGGCCTACCCACTACTTGACAGGTATGAAAATGTTTCATGAACTTAGCCACATCTGCTGCCATGCGGGGCCAGTTGAATTCCGCACGCAGCCTCTCCGTGGTCTTTCTTACACCCATATGACCTGCAAATGGAGTAGAATGGGCCAGTTGAATTAACTCCTGCCTGCACGCATTAGGTACTACGATCTGATGGTAGTTCCACATCCCATCATCTACATTCACATGTGGAGGTCTCCACCGTCTCGGCAAAATCTCATCTCTCACATAAAAACATCCACCCTTCTCAAAATCATCCACTGCACACAACTTCAACCTCTGTATCTCCTGGTCTCCAGACTGTAACTCCTTTAACTTCTCAATGTTAACATCCTCCGATGAAACAGGTGGGAATATTTTCTAAAGAACCCATAAACGTTATCTGCCAAAGATATCTCATCGTCTGATTGTTTTGTGTCCTCAGACGTAGGACTAACAGTTGCCTCTGGTATGGTGATGCTGGGCACACTACAAGCTACCTTCTCCTGTCGACTGCTCTCTGCACGTGACATGGACCTAGTCACTGCACAAACTGGGAATACCTCTGCATCACTGGGATCAACCTGCTGAGGGAACTTCAGGTACTGGCACTGCTGACAAAACTGGAGTGGTGATCTCCTCGCCTCTCACTAAGTCATTCCCAAGTATTAAATCAATACCACTCTTTGGTAAATAATCTACAACACCCAGTCGTGCTGGTCCATCAAACAACTGACATTTAACCTTACAAGAAACTAGCGGTTAAGTCTTTGCACCTGTTACTCCCCTAATCAGAACAAACTTTCCTCCTGCAACATCAAGAACGTCATTATTTGGCCTTACCCACAAGGAAATTGAAGAACCAGTGTCACGGAGAATGCATACCGGATGCTGCAAGCCCTTCACCTTCACCGAACCAGAATACAGGTAGGGGCATAAGAAGAAGCAGGGGCGACACTGCTCGTCACCGCCTGTACCACACCCAACCAGTGGGCTCCGACACAACTGTGGCCTCCTTCTTCCCACCTTCTGAACAACATCAACCCTAGAAGGGGTAAAACATCAGACTTTCCCTGACTAACAACAGGGGAACCAAATGAAGGGGTAACCACGGGAGCTCCATGAGAAACAAAGCTCTCTGGCTTCACAACACCTGACTTTCGCCAACATCTATCTACAGTGTGACCTGGCTTGTTGCAATATGGACAAACAAATGGGCGCCATGTAGGTTTTGGGGAAATGTGAGGTGTATCAGGTTTGGGTGTGGAGTAATTCATGGAGCTGGGCTTCTGAGATGGTTGTTTGGGGAGCTGAGAGGGTAACACTTCTAAGGAACAGTCCTAGACTTCCTTACCCTTATTCAAATACTTAATTGATAAATAATCATCTACATATACTGCAGCCTCAGCAGCATTCATAACTTTCTTATCAGTAAGGTAAGTTCTTACATCTGTTTCAATCTTATCAAGGAAGTTCTCAAGGATGACATGTTCCTTTAGCTTAACATAAGATTCTGAGACATCCTCACTTCGCATCCATTAATCAAATTTATCAGTCATCTGCCTACTGAAATCTACGAAAGTGTCACGGGGGCGTTTCCTACAATTCCTAAATTTCTGCCTATAAGCTTCAGGTCTCATCTCGCATGAGCGCAGTATGGCTTTCTTTAATTCCTCAAAATCCTGTGATTCTTGGTGGCTAAGACTGTCATAGGCCTTCAATGCTTTACCTTTGATTACTGTCTGAACTAGAAATGACCAGCTGTCTCTGGGCCACTTGTTACCTGTAACAATCTTCTCAAGGGGTCAAAGAACTCCAAGACTAAGCCCTCATCAAATGGGGGAACTAATTTAGTAGGTTCAACTGCTCTAAATTCTGAAAAAAGAATGGGGAAAATTAGTTGGAGCACTTGGGCAACTCATAGTTAAGCTTCAGCTGCTCTAGTTTTGTCTTCTCCTCCTGTAGTCTACTATTCTCCTCCTCCTTCTTCTCCTCTGAAGCTGTAGCTGAAGCTGTAACATCCTATACTCATGATCACACTTAGCCTGCTCGGCATCAACATATTCTCTCCGGTGGATGACAAGTGTCCTCAGCTAAACTATCATGTGATGAATGAACTGATCTAGAAGCTAATTCAAGGTCTGGCATGGATCCAGGGACTTCTTATGGGTCTATGCCAAACAGTCGGTGGCAGATTACGTCAGTTAACGGGTTGGCGTTACTTGACTCTCTCTGAATATCAAGAGCCTGGGCAGCTAAGTCTAACTCCGGCCTCTGCAAACTTCTAACCTTATCCTCCGTTGCTCGTGAGTTAATGAAATCAACTGCATCTTGCTGGCTCACAATATGTAGGGGCACCACAGTAACATCACTAGCTTTAACCTCCATAAAGACACACTACAATGACACAACAATAATCGAAATATCAGGGTATTATCCTGGCGAGGTAAAGCCAATTTATGTTACGAGATGGGAGTACGCAACACAAGGTAACTATCAGACTGAGTAAGAACTGAGGGAAAAAAAAACAAAGTGAAAAGGGAAATGATCAAGCAGTTAAGTGATGAAAAAGAGTAAAAAAAAAAAAAAAATACAAACAAACAAACAAACTCCAATCTCGCAACGCAGGTCCGAAAGTAAATAAGATTAGCTGACTTTAGCAAGGGCAGAGTAAACACAATGAAAAATATACCTAATATAATACAGGCTAATAATATTTACAATATTTACAATGGGATAAAGAAACACAAAAGAATGAGAAAAAAAAAATCAGCCTGATAATACTCTGAATATTCACACTAAACTCTTGGAACAAACATGTAAACGAAAGAAATTAAAATCGTACAAAAGATAAATAAACTGCACTCAATTGCCACAAATAATAATAAAACAATTATGATAATAATAATAATAATAATAATAATAATAATAATAATAAAATTACAGAAATACTTGCGATAGGACGCTGATACAAAGTGAAAAAGATTATACAGAAAATATAATATACAATACACTAAACATGGTACTCCTTCCTCTCTTCTCCACTTAAACACACCCTCTCGACGTCAACACACAAATAACTGTCACCATAATATATATATATATATATATATATATATATATATATATATATATATATATATATATATATATATAAACAAACAAACAAACCTACATTCATACAGGCACACCCATACATATATACATACACATGTTCATACACACATATGCACATATATATATATATATATATATATATATATATATATATATATATATATATATATATATATATATATATATATATATATATACCTAGGCTGCTTCCCCCAAGGAAAGTGAGGTTGCCGAGACAGGACGACACACTCCCATTTACTTATCCATTGAAACACATTCATTCACATCTTAGCCTCAAAAGGGAGAAGGGACAGATCCTCACTGCATCACACCACACAAGGGTCAACTGCCAGTGCAATCAGTGACATCCGCAGCAGGGCCTGACGGCAGAGCTGGTTTACCCTGCCACATCACAATAGACCCATCCCCTTACCTGCACCTGACCTGACTAGCTGATCAGACAAAATGCAGGAGAATATCCCTCGGGGTTGCGTGATCATTTATTCATTCACACTTTCTCTCCATTTATTTCTGTCATGCACAGCCACTCTTCCTTGCTCAACAGACATCCCTCTCACAACCAGCACTCTCTTCACACTGTCCATCCATCCTATGTGTGGTCTCCCTCTCAGCCTTACACCTCTCACATCAGATCTAGTTATATTTTTCACCAATCGCTCATTATCCATTCTCTCCATATGCCCAAACCATCGCAACACCCTCTGCTCAACTCTATCAGCCATCTCCCAAACAACTCCAGTTCTCCTTCGTACTTCATCATTCCGCACTCGATCCATACGCGTCACTCCACACATACTCCTCAGACACCTCATCTCCATTACATTCAAACTTTTCCTCTCTGCTACACCCATATTCCATGTTTCAGCCCCATATAACGCAGTCGGTACCACAACACCCTCATACAGCCTTGTCTTTACATCAATTCTAAGCGAACGACATCTGAACACCTTATTCATTCCTCCCAGCACCTTTCCTACTTCATTCATTCTAAACTTTACTTCTGCATCTATTCTTCCATCCACAGCAACATGTGACCCTAAAAATTTAAAACATTCTACTTCCTGAAGCAACTCACCATTCAAAACTATATTCATCCCTCTACCATCTACCAACCTCGTACACTTCATCACTTTGCTCTTGTTCTCATTTACTTTCGATTTCCTCCTTTCACACACCCTTCCAAACACCTCTACCAACTGTCTCAATCTCTCCTCTGAATCAGCCACCAGTGCAGTATCATCTGCAAAAAGCAGCTGCTTCAGATTCCACTCTCCACCATCAACATTCACCAGACTCAGACCACCTAAAACTTTTGCATTCACCTCCCTTACAACACCATCCATATAAATATTAAACAACCAAGGCGACATCACACATCCCTGTCGCAGACCCACTCTCACAGGAAAGCAATCACTCATAGCATTTCCCACTCTTACACATACTCTACTATTTACATAAAAACTCTTCACCCCTTTCAGTTACCTACCATTAAGTCCATACAATCTTAAAACAGTCCACAAAGCCTCCCTATCAATTCTACCATAGGCTTTCTCTAAATCCATGAATGCCAAAAACACATCCTTGCCTTTCGCTAAATATTTTTCTCACACTTGTCTCACAACAAACACCTGATCCACGCATCCTTTCCCTCTCCTAAAGCCACACTGCTCATCACCAATCACTCCCTCTGTACCGTCTCTAACTCTCATAATTAACACTCTACCATACACCTTACAACACTCAAGAGACTTGTACCCCTAAAGCTAGTACATTCATACTTATCACCCTGGCCTTTATACAACGGGACCACACAAGCAGTTGCCCAGTCAATTGGCACCATACCTTTCACAAAGCACACATTCAACAGTCTTACTAACCAGTCAATAATAGTCACTCCACCACCCTTCAGGTAAACACACACACACACACACACACACACATATATATATATATATATATATATATATATATATATATATATATATATATATATATATATATATATATATATATATATAATTTTTTATTGTATTTTTTTTGTATTTTTATTTGTATTTTTCATTTTTTTTTATTTATTTTTTTTTTTTACGTACATTATCTAATAGGAAAAAAATGCCTAAGAAAACCTAAAACTAATAATCTAACAGACAAATCGCTAACGTATACTAAATCCTAAAAAAACAAATAGCTAAACCTACCGTAATGATAGAAATAAAAATACCTTGACCAAGAGAACTCCATCGACTGCAGATATGTAATGCCTTTCTACATTACATACCTGCACTCATCACCTGGTGACTGTCAGTCGAGGCACAACCTAATATAGGGACATCAATATATGAAAGAGAACCAGACGAGTCAGGAACATTTCCATACACATCAGCTGTCGGTCCCTAATTGCAATAATTTAAGCAAGATGGTATAACATATTTACATAATATGTACAAAAAGTCAAGAACCTCGCCCAACAGACCACCATCGACTGCAAGTGCCCAATACCTTTCTATAATGCACACTTGCACTCATCAGCTGGTGACTGCCAGTCAAGGAACTGGGTTTAGTGTAGGGGACATCTAAATTAGAAATAGATCAGTGGAAGGAGGAACTATTTCAAATATGTCAACTGTCAACCCTAATTAATAGTACAAAATATACATATTTACAGTTGATAAAAACCATAACCATACAGTAAAAAAATTCACATCACTCTGATCATTCCGGTCTCTCTCAAGAAAGCCATCAATTTATCAGTCATAACAATGTCCCCATCACCCAGGATGGTGGAAAGGGTGAAGGGGACGTCTGCTGCACCGCAGTAATTTATAAGTGAAGCACATTCACGAATAAATCGCCGACAGTGCAGGATGATATGACTGATAGATAGCACCGCATCACAGATGTCAGTGCAGTGAGAATAGTCTTTCCATATAAGGTTTCATATGCGTTACTATGGTGGCATTAAGCCGTAAGCAAGCCAACACTTTTTCTTCCAGGCGACTGGTAAGGTTGGCATTGTCTCAGTCGCCCAGATATGGCTTACACGTTGGAATATTTAGTCTGGTCCACTGACCTTGCCACGAAGAATTATTGATTTCTTTCCGAGAGAGAGACTCGACCGTAGATCACAAGGAACGTCCCAAGTCTCCTCGAGCTCCACAGTCGACTTTGCAAGTAAGTCAGCCTGTTCATTGCCGTAGATATGACAATGACCAGGCACCCAGATCAGTGTGAATGACTTGTTGCATGAATGAAACTTGATTAATGATGCGGCCCTGGATCTCGTGCGAGTCCGTAGTGCAAGATGCAATTGCCCAAAGGGCTGATTTCGAGTCTGAAAATATGACACATGAGTCATGCTGACAATTTAGTGCAGTCTATGGCTTTATCAATAATGAAAAGTTCAGAGGTAAACACAGATGTATAAGTTGGCAGCCGATACCTGAGGGCACATTCAGTCGACCACACACTAGCACCCACACATTCACTCGACATGGAGCTGTCGGTGTACAGTTGGTGGGACCCCAGGTGATGAATGATGATATTACAAAACAAATGGTGGAACTCTGCCTCCGGCACCTTGGTCTTAGGTGCTGGGAGCCATATTACATCAACGGTAAACCGGGTTGCTCCCAAGGTGCTATATTTTTAAACACCAACTTGTCACAGTCACTGAGGTCCACACCAAGCTCCTGGGTCAGTAAGTGGAGGCAAACGGCAAGTGGCCGAAGCACCCCCAGCATAAGTTGGTGGTGTTGATGCAGTGGGGTCCAGGCCACATTGCCGATATTACTTTTTCTCATTGTCCGCACACTGTCGGACAGGGCCAGATGGTCTCGGCAAATACGGAACAGTGGCACATTCGCCTCATCTTCCATTCGAGCTACACGGGTACACTGGATGGCTCAAGACACATTCGGAAACATTATTCTGCAGCGCATCCAACCTCCTCAATGTGGCACTGGATCCCAAGGCATACACCTGTGCACCAAAGTCTAGCTTACATCTAATAAGGGACTTATACACCATTGATTAAGATTTTCTGCCAGCTCCCCATGTACTACTTGCTTGGTACTTGAGGACATATACTGGTTTATCGCAACAAGCAAGCAAATTATTAACATGAATTTTAAAGTTCAAACGGCGATCAAAATATAGGCCCAAAAACTTTACAGAATTTTGAAAAGGTACTGCCTGATTATCCAAAGTCAAGCATAAATTAAGTATGTTACAAGTTGTAAAACAAACTATAGCAGCATTTACTTAGGGACAGAAAACTTGAAATCCCCACCAGAGGCCCATTGATGGACAAAGTCAAAGAAGGGCTGCTTGAATCCATAAAGCCGAAATTGGAGCATTATGGGAGAAGAGTGCCATATTGCACAATCATCAGCATAGAGTGAGCATGTTAAGATTCCTCGGGATGGAAGCTGATGACAGAATATCATTGATCATAATACTCAAATATAAAGTGGGACTAAAGCACACTTCCCTGTGGCACCCTTAAGGTTTTCCTGGATAAATATATCTTGATGTTACGTTACGGAGCAATCTGACTGAGAAAGATCCTGTCCCTTAAGGAAATTTGAAATAAAATAGGCAAATTTCCTCTCTCTTAAACCATAAGCATAGAGCTTCAGCATTAGTATACCGTGTCACCATGTCATGTCATAGGCCTTATGGATGTCCAAGAACACCCCTATCACTGAAATTTCCTTTATTGGCAAATGTCTCTGCAATACAATGCTCACCATATTCATTAAATGATCTAGTGAACTTCTGTATTTACGGGAGAGCCACATTGTTATGATCATTTAACAAATTCTTCGACCTCTAAAACAAAAGAAGCCCTATGGCTATTAACCACATGTTCCATGACCTTACATAGCAAGAAGTCAACACAATAGGACGAAAATGAAGTGGGATTCATAAGACAACCAGCCTCTTTGGGTATCAGTATGACGTGCGCAAAGTGCCATGAGTTTGGGAACGTTCGAGATACCCAAATCTCATTTTTTTTTTTTTTTTGTGTCCGACTCTCTGGGCATAGGCTTCACAGCCCTGCTATCAAGGCCCAGCAGTCCTCCTACATACCATACACCTCTACATGTCAACCACTTCAAAGCGCCTGTAACTGATCCACCGTCCATATTGAATAGCATGCTAGGGCTGTCTCACTACAGGACTGGTGTATTGGTAATGGCAAGGGTATATTTACGACATGTCGGCGGGTCTTCCAGGTAGATCAGTAAAGCCTGATTTAATGAAATTCAAATCTTTAAACTGTTCCCCGCCCCAGCCGGGATTCGAACCTGGGTCCGTTAGGACTGCAGGCCCCCTCTCTACCGATTGAGCCACCGCTACTCCCTCCAAAACCTATCCTGTTTTCTGCCCGGGATCGAACCGGGGACCTTGCGCGTGGTGAGGCGCACGTGATGAACCACTACACTACGATTAAGATGCTGGATCATACCGTACGTGATGGTGTCTGGTCCAGAGGCTGGTGTCTTTACAGGATTTAAGGAGCAAGGAGCAGTTCATCTAGCATAAACTCCTAGGTTGTACAGGTGATGTCTACGATCTTCTGTGGCAAAGTCTATTATCTGTAGCTCAGCCGTGCGATTTAATGATGTTGAAAACACGGATCATAATTGGCTGAGCTACTTACATGAGAAAAACTCCTGGCGAGGATGTTAGCAACGTGCACGGGGATCTCGTCATAGATGTTTATTATTAACCCGTAAGCTTCGAAACACCCATATCTGAACATTCCTGAGTGTGTGTGATACACTTACATCTGGCCCGGACATACTTCCCAAAGTGGGAC